>NW_004798298.1:110064-111484 GCF_000002075.1 Aplysia californica | reverse complement strand
CACACACACACACACACACACACACACAAAGGGGAAAAAGTCAATTGCCATAGCGAACCAAAGATCTCATCACCTGCTCATAACCTTTCAGAACCCTGATTGTGCTGAAAGGAGAATTAAACTAATATCAGACCATACCATTTTTCAAGAAGTCCCACCCGTGACGAGTAAATCAACCCGGAAGTTACACATCTGTCAAGGGGAGAGAAATCTGTATCGACCAGTATCAAATGAGTGGTCATCCGGTTCGCGAAAACTCACTGTACAGGCTACTTGTTCCATGAAGGTTTTTTGGTGTATTGTCTGTGTGTTTATTTTCCCTTATTCATTTATCAAATTTATTTGGCTCAACTCCGCAATCAGCGCCAGTACAATGGTACAATCTGTACAATGGTACAAAGAAATTAAATTGTGACGTCTTTGTTTCCCTCTACATTGTGAAATGTTGAAGTAAAAAGCGACACGTAATGGAAAGACTTTTCTAGCGCGCAGTTTCCTTTCCACGCCGATCTGTGTTAATTGGATTTGTGATAAGTGTCCACTTGTTGCTTCTGTCCTGTTGCTGAAAAAAAAATCTATAGCCATTTCCCACAGACGTTTCATACAAAGCATGAACACAAAAGACCCAGCTTTTAAATAGCTAGACTTAGATCAATATTGAATAAATCGATCTTTTTCACGCGCACTTCAAAACAGCCTCGAACCAAATGACCCCTTTCGCTCTGCGAAAATTACTAGCCTATTCCGACAATCTTGACTTCCTCATTGCGTCAAAGGCTGACACTTAGTCGGCAGCAAGGAGCCGTCTCTGAACAAGTACGCTGGGAAGAGGATTTTCGATTCCGACTCAATGCCGAGACGTCCCACGTACCCCTCGCTGATCCTTCGTCTTCAGCTGACGGAAGAATCCTTCGGGAATTTTCTAATCGGTTCCCGTGAGTTGCTTCCCCTTTATACTGACCGGTATAACAAGACTTGATTGGCTGGACAGAATTAGGAGATGGATGGAGGGAACATTGGGTCACAGGAGATAACCAAAGCTGACATTATAATATTATTGGGTTGTAGTTTCTCTCAAGGGGAAAATCTTATGCTTGGCAGCTCTCTGATATCCAGTTCCAAGATGAAAAAACAACAACCCACTTCCCCTCCCCTCCCCCGAAAATAAGACTCCTTCACTTCCCATTCCTTCTCCTCATCTTCTTCTTGGACAGAGCTTGCCGTTGCTCAGGAATTTACGCAACACAAAACCTCCTTCTTCTTCTTCTTCCTCTTCTTCTTCTTCTTCTTCTTCCTCTCCTTCCTCTTCTTCCTCTTCTTCCTCTTCTTCCTCTTCTTCCTCTTCTTCTTCTTCTTCTTCTTCTTCTTCTTCTTCTTCTTCTTCTTCTTCTTCTTCTTCTTCTTCTTCTTCTTCTTCTTC
>NW_004798298.1:103706-104863 GCF_000002075.1 Aplysia californica | reverse complement strand
AAGAAGAAGAAGAAGAAGAAGAAGAAGAAGAAGAAGAAGAAGAAAAGAAGATTTGTTAGCTAGTCAATGTTTTATGATGACCAATGCATCTGCAGAAAAATTTGGTGAAATGGTACAAGTTCAACACCCCCATCCGAGTGAAATGTCCACCTCCGGAAGGACACCTTTCCCGAAGACACAACGTCGCACCGAGCTGAGGCTCGAACCCCCGAACCCGCAGTCTCACGATTACGAGTCCGGTAGCCAAACCACTAGGCCACCGACGCTTAGAAGACTATTTCTTAAATAAATGGAAGAAATACGGATTGAGATGATCTAATACGGGGTGCGCACAACGGCTGGATCGGGCCGATCGCCTGACTCGTTTGTTTTTGTGGCGACTGTGTCCGGCGATCGGCCGGATCGGCCGATCTCATCCGTAGTGGGCACCCTGTATTAGGCTTCAGATATGGTCGATGGGACAAATTGTGACATGAGTAGAGTTTTACAATATTTAGAGCATTTAAAAGCTTCATTTTTTATTGTCAATGTGTGTCACGTGCTGGTTGTTTCTCTTTCGATTTCTAATTTGTGAGCCTCATATTATGATTTGCTGCCCTCTGTGATTGCTGCTCTTCACTAGGCTCTCCCATGTCAAGGGATTAATATCAAAGTCATTTAGAGACATTTCGTGGTGTCTTTGTAGCGCAAGTTAGGTGACCAACTTTAAGCATCCCTAGAAGAGAATACTGCCTTCTGTATTCTGAAATCAGGCATTCTTACACTATGGCCAACAATAAGGTGCAATTAGTAAACAAAAGGAAGTGTGGTGATGGTGGTGCTGCTACTACTATTTATAATTACTATTACTGTGCCTACATCACCTCTGAAAATAATAACGATCTTTTTCTTCCAACCCCCTCCCCCCCCCAAAAAAAAACAACAACAACCAACAACAACAAAAAACAACAACCATTTATAGCCCTGTCTTTTACATTACTTCCTGATAAAAACTGGGCAGTGAATGGTAAAGCACTCACCAACTCTAGGCTTTGTAGTACTGAAAAGGTCTATTGAAAAGGGAAGAAAAGTGTTGGTGTTTGGGTTACTGGGTGACGATCTCGAGATGGGTTGTTTTTTTTGTGGTTTTTTTTTTGTGGGGGCGGGGGTATTTTATT
>NW_004798298.1:101497-103378 GCF_000002075.1 Aplysia californica | reverse complement strand
CTATCTATCTATCTATCTATCTATCTATCTATCTATCTATCTATCTATCTATCTAGCTATCGATCTATCGATCTATCTATCAATTCTTGTCTTTCGGGAAAATAATATTTGAATGAGTCTGTATATGTTTGTGTTTGTTTTTGTGTATGTATGTATACATGTGATGAGAGAGTGTGAGTGTATGTGTGTGTGTGTGTGTGTGTGTGTGTGTGTGAGTGTGTGTGTGTGTGTGTGTGTGTGTGTCAGTGTGTGTGTATGTGTAAGTGTTTTTGTGTGCGTGTGCGTGTGTGTGTGTGTGTGTGTTTAAGTATACGTGTGTACACATATGTACGTTTGTACATATTCATAGTTATTCTTCTCTTTACTCCCAAAAATGCATCCTATCATAATTTGTCGCGCACATTTTCACACTGTGCGATAAATAGCGGTATCGTAAAGCGATCTTATTAATTAGTCTTTATCATATTGCTGAGTTAACAATGGGAGGATCTGCATTTCACAATATCAGTCTCTTCCATTAACGTGGGCACTGAAGGAGAAAATAAGTCACACAGTACAGTGGATACAAGTTGTGTAAATAAGAAACTGAAAACTGGGAGGATCGACCCTGTAAAGAATGATATCGTCCACCAGTTGTTCAGATGACTACGCCCAAAATTTTGTATTTTGTTTTACTTTCATTATTTTTTTAGTTTCAGTATTACAATCCGCGGTATCATGTATATATATATGCTCGAGAAATATTTTGCCAAAATTCAAATTCTTTATTAAAATGTTGAAAAAAGCAAGAAAAGCTACGTAAAGTAGGTACGATTTTTAAAAGAATGAAACTATTTCTTTACTTGTCAGTATGTTAGTGTTTTAGAGCCTATAATTGGCTGCTTGCAAGGTATGCTTCCCAGAAAGTTGAGGTTGTTTCGGAATGCTCTCAGGTCTGCTGGGGTAATAGTTGGCTATAGATTGTGAAGCGCATTGAGCTCGCTGTTTATTACTTTCCTGAAAAGTTTTACGCTCTGTGCCTTAAACAACTGAACAATTTGCAGGAGATATGGAAATAGAGGTAAGGAGGACAGACTGACGCGGATGCATAAAAATGAAAATGTAGTTTCAGAATAATATAAGTGAGAAGAACAACTCGAAAAAGATTTTAAGTTGGAGGATGTAAGTTGGGGGGGGGGGGAGTATTAAAGGAGTCTTGAACACATCAGACAGACGTTCAATTTCAGCTTGAAATACAGGGGAAGGTGGAAAAAAAACAGGAGTGTAAGACAGTGTGTGGATATTGATACAAATAATCTATTCTGAACACTTTATTCATAATCCAATACGATTCAGATCAGTGCTGTCACAGCAAATGAACACAACGACGAAAATTCTAGAAAAGGACCTCCACCCCTCACCCCCCCCCATTAAATCCCTATGATCGAACTTATGTCTTTTGTATGCGACCAAAAGCCCACACTTTACACCACAACATCGCTCAGACACCTGCTACATGTAAGAGTGGGAGGCTGAAGCAGAAACCGAGAAATCGATAGAAGGGGCCTGAAGCTGGACAGCAAGGTACAAGACAATATAAGTGTAAGTACAGAATTCATAAACTGTGTAGACGGTGTGATGAGGGACAAGGTATGTTTATGGCTTAAATGAGTGGGAATACTTTAGCTTAAATGCTCATGATAGGTGAAAAGGATGAAAGAGGAAGGGAGAAGAGAGAAAGGAGACGTGTGCGGATGAGAAGAAGAGAAGCAGAGACAGACAGACAGACAGACAGACAGACAAACAGACAGACAGACACACAGACACACAGACAGACACACAGACAGCGCGAGACAATGAAAGAGACAGACAGAGAGTAACAGAGAGAGAGAGAGAGAGAGA
>NW_004798298.1:98669-99823 GCF_000002075.1 Aplysia californica | reverse complement strand
CTCTCTCTCTCTCTCTATCTCTCTCTCCATCTCTCTCTCTCTCTCTCTCTCTCGTCGTATTTTTCGTTCTGCTTCATATTTCTATCCAACCTTTCTTCCTCTTTCATCCCTTGTTCTCAAACTCTCTCGTTCCTGTATTTTTTTTCCACAAGATCTTCGTCCCTAAATATTTTGTCATTTACTTCTCGACTTTTGTTGTTATTCTTCTTTTCTTCTTCTCCCTGCTCCTCCTCCTCCAACCCCCTCCTCCTCTTATCTTCACCCATCAGCTTGCACTGCGATACCCGAGTTCAAGCTTGACTTACTCCATTAAAGAATCAATTCTTTACGTCGGTATCAAAAGGAGTTAGCTAAGATGGCAGCCAGCCACATCTACATTATGCAAGCATCTGGGAAATTACGCAAACGGTATGTCGGAAAGAATTCGTTTAACTGGGTACGGGACCTGATAACAAAATTTCTATTCACAATAGAACTATCTCTGATTCAGAGATACTGAGAACTTTTCACCCTGTATTTATATGCGGTGAATCAGATACTTGCACAGTTCAGCGGACTTAGATTTTCGGATTTCCATACGTCCAGGCCTTGACACAGCTGCTTTGGCTGAATAAAGCTTGGAAACAAATGAACTAATTCAAAGCCTTCAAGTTTATCATGATGAATATTTCAGATTTGAGAGCCCTTTTTTTTAAATATACAGAATACAAATATTCAGAAGCTTAGATTTAAATCAAATTTGACGCACAATACAAGGCTTTTGCATCCTTGATCCGGAGGTATCTTTTCTCTCCCCCCCCCCTCTCTCTCTCTCTCTCTCTCTCTCTCTCTCTCTCTCCGACGACCACACCGACTGCGTTAATGGCATAGCGAGAGATCTAGAAGTAATTCGATCGATTGTAATGATCATAAATGTTTTACGCTACCAAAGACAGTCTACATTATTTACCAGTCTGGCTGTTTCGATCCTGCTTGTCAGGACCAACCTATGCTGAGTAAGATTGAAAAAACTAAACAGAACTACTTCTTCACCCAAGAAAACGAAGTCAGGTCTTTTGGGGCGAACAGTGAAGATACGATGGGATGAGATCTAGTTAATCAATATTTTTCAGACATTGGCAGACTGGTTTGGTGTTTCACCACACACACACACA
>NW_004798298.1:96558-98364 GCF_000002075.1 Aplysia californica | reverse complement strand
TATATATATATATATATACACACACACACACACACATACATAAAAACACATACACATTCTCCATCACAGACCATCTCCTCGACACATTATTCCAAAAACATCTATGCTGAGGAGAGTGAGGAAGATTTTTATTTGTTTAAGTTCTTTACAACAGAAAGATTTTAATTCACTTAATTAACTGAAGATGCGTTTTCTGGTCATTTGGGCAACTTTTGAAAATGAGCTGGGGCTGTTTTGGGTTGTTGTTGTTTTTTGTTTGGGGGGGGGAGTTGGGAGGGGGCACCCCAAAAAAGAGTAACTTCATTATTCATACGTATTTTTTTCAAGTCCACTGTTTTATCTAAATGTTAAAAAGTTAGGCAAAAGCATTAATACTATATTAATGTAAAATATATTTCCGATTTGTGAATGATGGAGTGAAATGTGCCGTAAAATTACTGTTGGCCTGCTGTTGGTCGGATATGTGTGCGCTACGACCTTAAGAGTTAAATATGCTTTTAGTTTCCAAAAATACGTATTACATATTAATTTTGAATTTTTTTTCTGTTTAACTGAAGCAGGACCAGAATGTTATTTCAAAAAAAGATTCAAGTTCTTGAATTAGTTATAAAGATATGCAAAATGACTTTTTGCTTACGTGCTTTCGAAATAGATGGTAGCTTATACAAGTGAATGTCCCGGGAGGTTATAAGGCAGAAACAGGACTCCGGGAAAAATTAGCTCGAGTTGATCCAGCACATGAAGATATGGCACCATTACCGTTATGCTCTTGATTCATTCATATTCAGAGGACTATTAGTGTCTTTTTTCATGTTTTATTAGGTTATTTTCATCTTTTTTTTTTACATCAGGCTTTTTCATGCGCATGTGTTTGTTATACTTTGATAAAAAATGTGGGGTATCTTTTTTAACTATGTTAATTCTTTTTCTAACTACTAGTATGTCCATTTTTTTGCTCTCTTTTTATGATTTATGGTATGTCAATATAGTACGAAAGTAATTGGAAATATAATTCGCGTAAACATCTAAATAATCACTCAACGAACTCCGTCAGATAAACAGCAACAAAAGAAATCACATCAACCTGGAATTTGATTCCCCGGCTTTCTAAAGGTCTACATTCGGCATCAGTAAACCAACCTTACTTATTATCTGAAACTAGATCTCTCTTGTCTTGTAATATTCGTAAATGCTTTACGTCCTCATCGGAACAAACTAGATACTTTAGGAGGCAGTTTGCTTTGATCCTGTCGGTCAGGATCAACCTATAGGCTGAGAGGGATGCAATGTTCCAGTAAACTGACAGAGATACTCGATAATAACCACCCCCCACCCAAAAAACCCAAAAAACTACAACAAAACAAACAACAGAAAACGCCCACTGGAATCATGATTTACGCGTGCTACGGCAAAGTGTCTAACTACTATACCAGATACGCCACTTCTCTGGCATTTTTTTTTTATTGAAGGAGAAAACAGTTCAGCGTCATTTAAAAAAAAAATATTTTGTTAAAAAAAATACTCCTAACTTTAATAAGAGAGACATTTGGAACTCACTGCAGGGAAAAGAACAGGGAATAAGAGAAGACGGAGCCGGAAAAAATGGAAATACCAGTCATGCTCATATCCTAAATATTGCATTTCAGTCTGCCTGTAGAAATGCTGCACTCCCGCTGGCTTTCACAGTCTATTTACTTTAGTGTTCCAATCAACTCGTGCAATAGAGATGTTTGGTTTCTTTTACATACCTCGTTTACAGTTTGTACATATAGTTTACTTTTACTTTTTAATATGTTGTTGTTTTTT
>NW_004798298.1:91922-95322 GCF_000002075.1 Aplysia californica | reverse complement strand
CAGACAGACAGACAGACAGACAGACAGACAGACAGAAAGAGCGAAAGAGAGGTTGTGTAGACAGTGAACATAGGTAATTGCGCAATTGCAGTTGTTCTTGTAGTGGTCGACTCATTGTAATTATTGTTGTTGTTGGTGTTTGTGGTGGTGATGACGGTGTTTTTGTTGTCGTTGTTGTTGTTGTTGTTGTTGTTGTTGTTGTTGTTGTTGTTGTTTTTCTTCTTCTTTTTTTTCTTCTTCTTCTTCTTCTTCTTCTTCTTCTTCTTCTTCTTCTTCTTCTTCTTCTTCTTCTTCTTTCTCTCCATCTTCCACCATAGACACCCCCCTTCCCCACACACCCGAATTATCGATCTGTTGTTTCTGTCCTTTCGTCTTGCTGTCTTCCAAAACAAAACAGGCGTGATCGCTCCAATATGCTCCTTGTTATCTCAAACCTCCCTTTGGACTTTGCCTTCCAACCCATGTCAGCAGCACAGTATAGACTAGATAACACTCATCCGTCACTAGTTTTTTCATCTCCCCCTCCCCAACCCCCCACCCACTCCCAACCCACACACACTCCATTGTGTATCAGGCGTCGGCTCGTTATAATATCAATTTTTCTCTCCCCTTATCAACAAGAGTCCAAATGTTTTAATACTATTGACGCAAATCTGAACAATTCAGCAAGACCAAATTAAATTTGTGAAACCTGTCACGACAGTCGCCAAGAATAGGGGAATGAGAATCAAAGTATTATAAAGGCAGACGGTATCGCTTTAATCTCACATCTCAGTGCCAGACTAACAATATTCGCATAAACACTCGTGATTCTGAGAATGACAGATTGGTCTAAGTGATCTTCGCAGAGGGGATATCTAGTCTTAACTGCAATGCCGTACAAACGAGGAATCATGGAAAGATGGTGGAAGCGATGAAACTTGAGACGTCACGCCAATGGGGATCCATGGAGTGTTTAACCTTATCCGTACGCCCTGGGGTCATTTTTAAAATTTTGCCCCCGGGGATGTATTTTTTACACTTTAGAATACTTTTACTAAGAAAATCTCTTTAAAACTTCCAGTATTTCTCAAAAAACCATTTTGACAGACTGCTATGCAAAGTGCACGGCTCGGATTAACGAGTAAATTTCCTCTTTGGAAAGTGGTGGCACAGAGTTCCCCACGTCGTATGGATACGATAGTAAGACACGACGTACGGATAGGGCAAAGGAAAAACAGATAAATTAATGTTGTTTTTGTTGTTTTATTACACTCCTAAAGACATAATAAAATATCATGTTTTTGTCACTGGCCGAAAAAATTGTTTTGAGAGTGAAAATGATCACTCCCCATCACAGTAAAAAAAAAAAAAAGGAAAAGAAATCTAGATCTACTCTTAATTTCATATTCAAAGCTGGTTGACGTTATTCAACGTGTCCATTTTATTGTACCTGCAATTTCTTCACCAATAAAAGCACAGATGTTACTTTGTAGTTCTGTTTTTACCTGCCGTAAATCCAATCCGTGCAGTCGGCAGTCATTGTAAAGCGAGTGTCGTGTACTTTTTTACTTATCTTTAACGCGAATACGAAATGCATGTATTATTGACAGCTGCAAAAATTGTAAGAGAACTTAGTTATGTCTTTCAGAAAAGAAAAATATTTGGGCGGATTGGGGGGAGAGGGGGGGGGGGCGGCATTTTTTTAAGGTTGGGACTATTTTTTGGGAATCTCTGAGTGGCATTTGTGAACATTTTCTTTGTCCCACTCAACAACCGCTAAACGGAACAAGAAGGGTATTGGTAAATTCTCCTTTATCTCTCTCGAAGCCTTTTTTATGCGTTACATGTTGTTGACTTAAAGTATAATTCATTCATGGGAAAAGACAGCTAGCTGATAACACAGAGATAACACACGGACACCCCACAAAATAACATATCAAAGCAGGGCATCATTCCAGCCCTTGCTGATAATTATTTGAGTGAATTTGAAACAGAGAGTCAGAATCTAATGTGGTAGAAATATTGTCTCTTAGATGTCCCAGTTATTTGAGAACATTGTTTTAATACTTCTTTCACTGCAATAATAATAATAGTAATAATAGAAATATAAAATGACATTAATAATAATAATAATAATAATAATAATAATGATGATGATGATGATGATGATGATGATGATGATGATGATGATGATGATGATGAGATGATAATAATAAAAATAGCAATAATATTAACAATATAAATGTTAGCCGAGATTTTACATCTGTCTCCAATAAGGCCGAATCAGTGTTGTAGGAGAGTCTCACACAATCCAAAGTCAAGAAAAACCCGCTCAAATTCGACCAGTGTCGTGCACATAGTGATCCAACAGCACATCAGCTGATATAATTCTTATTGTTTTGTTTAGCAAGCTTTTTACGGCACCTGCAACACAATTAAGTTATATAAGTGCTGATGATTAAAGGTGTTAAAAGCGATTCATCATCAATCATCATCATCATCATCCAGAGCCAGATCTGAGACAGACATCGGCTATCATGGTTCTCCATTCATTTCTTTGCTCGGATGCTCTTACAAAAGCTATATTTCCCTGATCTTTCCCAGTTACCCATTTTTTAAAGTTCCCTTAGTAGGTTGCTTTGGGCCTGCCCCTGCCTCGTTTGCCTTCAGTTTTGGCAGTGAGAGCTAGATGTTCAAGACTTGTATGTCTACTCAGGTGTCCCAAAAACTGCATTTGTCGTTGCCTGATTGTTTTTAACAGTGAGCGTCCCACGTGGGCACTAGATGTTTCTATTTTTTCAGGATTTGACTCATTTTATTGAAACCAGCCTTAGCCATTGCAATTCTCAGAGATATCTCTGTGGAACATTTGGCATCAGATGTTATTATATATCCTAGATATTTAAACTGTTGGACTTAAAAGAGTAAAATACACAAAAAAGGAGGAGGAGAGATAAGTACTACACATGTTTGATAGGAAAAAAGGAGCAAATCCCATCAGAGCACCCACTAACCACCCTCACTAAGCTAATGATGTGGCCTGTGTTTTGTGCGATCGTTTAAATTCTTTTAGAGTTTCCAATGGGGCAAAGAATAACGACCTAATGCTGCATCTACTTATGACAAATCTCTGAGACGGGCGAGAATGCTCACAAATTACATAAGTGCTGACGATTAAAGGTGTTAAAAGGGAGTCATCATCATCATCATCATCATCATCATCATCATCATCATCATCATCATCATCATCATCATCATCATCATCCAGAGCCAGATCTGCGACAGACATCAGCGATCATGGTTCTCCATTCATTTCTTTGCTCGGATGTTCTTACAGAAGCTACGTTTCCCTCATCTCTCCCCAATATTTTGCCACAGAAATTACGTAGATCTAGATATACTAATTTTGCAATTTTCT
>NW_004798298.1:88104-91822 GCF_000002075.1 Aplysia californica | reverse complement strand
TCCCTCCCTCTCACCCCCACCCTCCGTACACCCAGCTGTGGTCCATGACTACTGGGGTGACGGGGTAATGAGGTCGTAATGTGAGATCGGCCACCCAGGGACATGTGCTGGCCTATGTTTTTTTGTGCTTCCTCTTTTTAGGTTGAGCGGACGGAATGCATCAGTTTTCTCTCTCTCTCTCTCTCTCTCTCTCTCTCTCTCTCTCTGTCTCTCTCTCTCTCTGTCTGTCTGTCTCTCTCTCTCTCTCTCCTTTCAGTGCGACACTTTGTCTATCTTAGAATGTCTCATCCCCGTTCTTCCCCCATTTCCCCCCCCACCCCCACCCCCACCCCCTCTCGGGGCGGTGCTACTGACTGAAGAGTCTTTAGGACATTCACAATTAAGATTGATGTTCTCATGCACAGTAGAATTGTCATTGTAAATTGGCTGATACAACAATGCCATGCTCATAACTGTGCCTGAACTGCATCAGGGATCTGCTGCTTTTTCTTTCCTAATTCTTACTATCGTTATTGTTCCTCTACTATTTTTGTATCTCTGTCACACTCTTGTGACCCGCTGTCTCCGGGGTGCCTTGATAGTCGAAGCAGACTTTGCGCTGTTAAAGCTAGAGAGGTGAGCAGTGATTCTGATTCCCTGTAAAGACTTCCCTGTTGACATCCACCCCTTGGCGCTTATATGACCTTATGCAGTTGTGCGAGCGCCGTAAAATCTCTACCAAAACTAACATAAAAAGCAAATGTTCTCAGGTAGATAGGAGTGCAAAACTCTTCCAGAAGTTCAGTGCTGCTCGCTTGTTGTGCCACAAGTGGTACTGAATGTGTGAAATGTTTCACAAACCCAACCACAAAATTTAGGATAATTAAATGATAGGCTTTTTCCACCATGTCTGTCAAAGCTTCAACGGGCTTTGTGGGATAGTTATCTCAGCGGAGAGACAGGGATAATAGATAAGAATAAGATAAACGTCCCATCTCGGGAATAGAACCCACATCTTTTCAGAGCAAAGCAATGCCGCTAAATATTACACCAAATAGCTCATCTACAGTATCAAATTGTGTTACTTGTCACGTTATCTGAGAAGTTAAATACCGTCGCCACAAATCCCTGTTCCACCTTGCAAGCTCCTTAGGGTACCATATATACAATCTTCATCTCAAAATCTGTGACCCTTTGATTAAGGTAATAATGCACGAATAAATGAAAAATTTTCGCACCACGAGAGCAGAACCAGAAATATTTGTGAATATTCCAGGTATCTATTTCTGACGATTTAGAACATTGTAGGGCAAATCACGCGATGTTTCGAGATTTCCTACTGCTTGATTATAATCTGGTTTTATGCAAATCGGCATGCATGCGGTTGGTGATAATTTAGCCCCTTCCTTTCTCGGGGACGCTAAAACTCATTTCTTACTGTGATCATATCCTTGAGATAATACCCTCGGAGCGTGACTCTGGGGCCAAACCAGAGGCATTATAGCTGGCTTTAGATTTGGCATGTACGGCCTGTGCTCTGCGTGAATACGCTAGAAAGAAACGTATAAAAATAAATCAATAACATCTGACCTTTCTTCTGTGATCATTCACCCTTTCACTGCCAGACCTGCTCTGTAACTCTAGCAGATAGTTCGAGACAGTGTTGGGCTGGTAGTAGAGGGGTTAAACACCTTGACACCTGTTTATATTTTTGTTAATTTATTTTCTTTTTAAAAATAAAGAATTGAGATCTATTCACCTAAGGTGAAGAAACTCTTGAACATCATTACATAAAGCAGCAAAACGCATAGACACAATCTGAGTCTTGAGGCGGGTTTGAGCTGCTTCGAGTGAGTGTGGATCTGCCTGTGTTGTGTGGGTTGCTACATTCCAGCAGACGAATGGAGATACAACTGGAAACAATATTTTGCAACAGTGGGAATCAAACTTACCTCTCCGAGCACGGCAAAGAAAATAACATTCAACCCGAAGATGCCAGTGGAAATGAGCAGACAGTCAAAATCACCGAAAAAAGAATACACAAATATTTTTTCTTCCAAATACACATCATACCTGTTTGTGAAGACGCTCTTCAAACGAATAGCCACCGCTGTAGTAGACTAACCGGGGCCGATTATCCAGCTCCGTTAGGGGAGTGCTTTCGTCAAGACCTGGTCCAAAGTTTTGTTTGACCACTGGTTCCGACATTCTTCACCATCTAGGTACGCTGAGACAGCGACAACCACAAGCCCGTGGTGGCGGTCACAATAAACTGTCACACATGTGAGAGGAAGAGCGAATCAGCAACGTTAAAAAGTCTCACGAGAAACTCCGAGAAGGTTTGGAATCAGAGGGAAGACGCGTCCCCTCAAGTCACTGAAACAGCTTTATTGTCAGTCTTCACGGCAAGAGATCGATGTTTTATCCTCTCCATTTGACCAACGAAGAAAAGTACTGGGGATGAAGTCTGAGGTTTATTAATGTCTGTTAAATCCACCCCCCCCCCCCACACACACCCCACCTCCACTCCCAATTCCCGACCGCTGTCGCTAACCCACCAATCCATTTCAGCAACAGCGCTAATAATTCTGTACGTCAATCTTTCGCGGAAAATGAGTTGAAGAAAATACGTGTGAATGGGCGGTTAAAAATAAAACAGACACAGTAGAGACAAATGAAGAAAGCATGTTTCTTTGCATCTCGATATGGACATCGATGATCAGGAACAGAGGTGCGGGGAAGGGAAATGGGGGAAGGGGTGGGACATACGAATTTTAGAGGGAAAACGTAATTCAACAACAACAAAAAGCTTTTAAAAAACTCAAAGTTCAAAATGATCCTTCTCACTAAATCGATGGACTTGGCGAACGCGGGGTTTAAAAAATAAACAACAAAAACCCGGAGGCATAATTATGATGGCAGGACAAAGATGAAAAGAACAAATAAAAAATAGATTGATTCACATACTGTTGTTTTTAAATACAGGTGTTTAACGCTCCCATCGACACAATTTAGATCATTTAGGAGATGGCCTGTGACCAGTCAGGACCAAAGCCGGTTAAAAGATTTTGCGTCTTAAAAAAATAAAACGAGATACTCGATAATATTTCCCTCCATGCAAGAAATTCTACTTGCGACGGCAAAACACCATAGAAGCCCGTTTTTTGTATTTGTTTATTATAGCTCACATTCTTACTCTGAAAATGGCTGTATGCGATTTTGTCCCAACAGACGCTACACATTCAGTATCAGATTCCCAAGAAAGGTGAAAAGAAAAAAGGAGAGAGAGAGAGAGAGAGAGAGAGAGGGAGACAGAGAGACAGAGAGACGTTGGAAGAGAAAGAGAGATAGAGAGAGAATGGGTTGGGGGAGGAGGAAGAGAAGGAGATAGAGATGGAGAGAGAAAGAGAAAAATATTATTCTCTTTCGTGTCTTGTTGTGTTTATGCGTGAGTGCACATGACCATTGTAACACCACTGCTATTGTTAATGACCAAGACACATTTCTCCCTAAGAGATGAAGAAAGCTAATTTATATTGTCATTGCCCTCTTCATTCTCATTGTCATTGTCATTTTCATTAAGGGCCTACAGTTCGACACGCTAATAGACACCAAAGACGATCATTCTCATTGTCATTGTCATTTTCATTAAGGGCCTACAGTTCGACACGCTAATAGACACCAAAGACGATCATTCTCATTAAAGATTGATATATAACGCTCATCTCTCCCCCCCCCC
>NW_004798298.1:80559-87273 GCF_000002075.1 Aplysia californica | reverse complement strand
CAGCTCCCCTTCGAATAGCGCGTTTTGTAACAACTGCCTCATAACAATCCTTCAATTCCATATTGATGATCGAACCCAAGAGAACCGTACAGATTCTTCGCAAAGTTCAAAATGCAGAAAAGCTCAAACAGGGATTGAACCCGGGTCAAACCAAATGTCTTCAGTAATATCTGTAAAGATGCGTTTGCGACGGTGAGTTGGAAATGGGTACCAAGATGACTTTATAGGGGGTCAGTTCTTGTATAGCAACCGGCCCCAGGACCTTCGATTTCCAGTCACTTTGTCAATGGTGGTACGATTTACAACCTGGTTAAATCGAATCCGAGCAAGACGAATGTACCTCAGTAAAGCATCCCTTTCAGTACAGCCAGACCATTAAATTCATTAAATCAGAGATATGGAATGGCATGGAATCGCATGGCACGGCACGGTACGGTAGGATGTGGTACGGTATGGTATGGTATGATAATAATATGATATGGTATGGTTTGGTATGGTATGGTATGATAATAATATGGTATGGTACGGTTTGTATGGTATGGTATGATTATAATATGGTATGGTTTGGTATGGTATGGTATGACGGTATGATACGGCATGATATATCGCCTTTTGAATAACACAGAATTATAGCTCTATAAGAGTTGCGGCGTCTCAACTAAGCCTATGACTCCGACTGCTCTACGTCAAGTGCTTTTCACAGGATGGCTCTCATACGTAGGACAATGGAAGTTCCGAGGCTAAAGTTTATAGCAAAGAACTGGCAAATACTCTAATGTAGTGAGCATACTAACATGCAGGAACGCATGTGATGACTTTTATATAGTTTGCAGAAGCTAATGAAAGCATACACAGATTTCTTTCAAGAAGGATGCGTATAGTTTATATGTCTCTGTATTTTGTTTGTCGTTATCGTAGGTTATGCTATAATGCTACAGGAAACATTCAAAGCCTTATCTATCTATCTATCTATCTATCTATCTATCTATCTATCTATCTATCTATCTATCTGCATACACACACGCACACACACACACACATACACAAACTTGGCTATGGGCACAAATACACGCACATATGCACACAAGCACGCTCGCATACACACACTTACACAAACACACACGCACACACACACACACACACAGGCATACACATACACTGACGCACGCGTCGCACCATTCATGCCTCTGCTTTTTCTACTATATTTCTTCCTCTGTTTACAAGTTTCGCCTGACGATCTTCCTTCTTCCGTTTTCTTCATGGACTCGAACCAGGTCCTTGTTATTAAGCAGCAGGTACACTTACACACACACACACACATTTTATTGACATTGGTTTAACCTTTCGAGACCTTATCAAACATCGATACAAAGTCAAGGCAACCCGAGATCCCTGGTCTCCCACAGCCTAGATTAATGAAACTCAAATGTGTTTTAAAAACTGATCTTTAGAGCAGAATATTTTGTTTGAACTGAACCTGCAAGCGAAAGCAAATTATTCACAAAAACACCTCAATAAAATTAATCTTTCTATGCAGTATCAACACGATTTGGATAACTAAGAAAGCGGGGTGCTTTGACACTGACTGAAAAATTAGGCCGATCCTGTGTTAGATCCCATATTCATGCAGAAAGAAGGAGAACCATTATAAAAATTAAAATTATAACGTCTACCAGACAGGCAATGACAAAAGCAACAACATAATGGCATAACTGTGACAGTTATCCCTCCCCCCCCCCCTGAAGAAAAACGTTTCAAAGGAAAAAAGTTTCTCTCGTTGAAACTACAACACACGTTTTAAAAAATCAGCAAGAGGAACGTTGTTGTAACAACTACTCTTTGAAAAAAGTACAAAATTAAATGAAAAAAGAACACAGTCCCACAAAAAGAAAAATATTGAATTACATGTACTTCATCCGTCCTGGGTTCTTGACAGCAATTTCTAGAGTCGAAAAAGAAGGACAATTACGTAGCCGCACTATGTCAGGTAGTTGAGAACCGAACCGAAGATGTGTGTGTGTGTGTGTGTGTATGTGTGTGTGTGTGTGTGTGTGTGTGTGTGTGTGTGTGTGTGTGTGTGTGGGGGGGTCGGTCTAAATTACGGGGAGAAAGCTGAGCATTGTTATCAGACCGCAAAGCAATCGATGTGAAGCTTGCGGGTCGAGAGAACACTTAAATCATAATGTAAAAACTGGATAATTTTCAAGATGTTATACATTTTCCCAGTTAGTTTTAACGTTTTACCCCAACATAATAACATATATTCAGTCAAGGTGATTTAGAAGGACGGCCACCTCGACCCTGTCTATCGAGCCAATCGGTTTGTGACTACATCCAAGTAGAGCATTGAAGATTCTCCGTATAATGTTTTCTTTAAGTGAAACGCCAACTCAGAATTTGTAAAGGGCAGAAAAGGAAAGAGTTAGCCAATACACACGTGAAGTTAAAGACCCATATTTCAGACATTACAAAAGGAAAGAGAAAGTGAAGCTAAGCTGAAAAGGGAATACGCTCAATGGAAAGGATATCAAACCAGTGACACAGCCTTGTTTGCTGAAGACATAACACAACGGAACACGAACTGGCACAAAGAACTGTAAAATTCTTCTCAGGAACTGCAAGATTTTACTCGAGTGACTTAACAGAAGTATACATTGCAACCTTCGTGGACATTTCAGGATAGATACTAGCTTTAAAGGAACGCATGTGCAAAACCCATCTTACTTCATGCGATACCCATAAAGATGTAAGGTTTCTGCGCAAACTGGTGCGTTGACCTTCGGTGATAATTACTTCTCTGGTCAGTTCAATGCCCGCCAATCCCCGGATAGGAGCTTATGATTCGAGACCCATGAGGTGACAATTACATAAAAACCTCGCTTACTTAAAACGTACCAAACTCTGGCATTCGGAGACCATGCGTAATTAAATGGTTTCTGTGTATGAATCTAAGGCTGTACCTGTAGTAATAAATTATGATTTTTATTTGTTGTTTTTTTACCACTCCTGATCGGTGCGAAAAGACAATAGGATAAAAATAAAAACACTACCGTGAACAAAATTAATCTGGTGTATGTAACCCGAACGACAATAGGCGGAGTGCAACAATACAATATATAAAAATTGAAAACCATACCCCAGAGCCATTCAAATATGAAATTCATTTAGAATTATGAGTTCACAAAGGAATTCTGCTATCGAATAACGTCAAGAGATACCAGTCCAACAAATTATCATAGTCTACATACCCTTTAACTAAATCGTTCAAAGAGATAGATCCATACCACAGTTTGGTGTAGACTCTCCACATCAATCAAAAAACAGGCTGCGTCCATCTCGATGTGTCTACGACAACAGCAAGTTGCTCAGTACCCGTGCCCAACACGCCCACTCACGAAGCATCTCACCAAAACAAAATAATAAATAAAAGAACTGGCTACTCAACAACATTCCTGAGCTGTTGTACTTTCCCTACAGCAATAACGATTAGAGAATAGCGCCACGACAAAGCCACGGGACAGCACAGGTTGTGGCTTCATTAACACCGGCGCTGAACTGAGAAATTATCAGCATAGGTTCAGACTATATTATAGCAATCGATAGGGCTATCTAGAAAAAGATCCGAGATGAAAATCAGAAGTGGGCCCGTATGTGTGATTTTTTTTTCCTCCCGGTTGAAGCAAAAGTGAATAGGTGGGAGTTCTCGAGCTGAGTCGGCACAAACTGCAATTAAGTCCAAATGCGCAATTAAATATCTTGGTAATTCGAAACCAAACCCTATTACAGACACCAGAAACTATTTTATCGGAGACCCATTTCTCGAGAGGTCAACGTTATCCGGTAAAGTAGAATTCAAAGTATTTTCTTTGTCTAGATTTGTTATGGCATGGCATGGTTTGCTACAGTATGGTAGAGTGCAGTATGGGTATTAAGCTCCTATAATCACTGTAATTTAATCAAGAGTCGGAACCTTTCAGGTTTTAAGTTTATTTTCGAGTGTGTTCAGCTAAATTATTGTTGGGACGCCTTCAGAATTTTCCAAGACCATACATTTCAAGAACTCCCCTTTGCAAGATTCGAAACGGGGCCATTCGCATCGTGGTCCATGATAGTACCAATTGAGTCCATCTGCAGGAACTTAATAGAACAACGGTTTCGAGCGAATGAGGTCTCAATCTCAGGGAGGGGGGGGGGAGAGGTTGGGGGGCCACAAGCAACCTTTAGTTTTGTTAAAGCTACCTCCAAACACCGGCGGACTCACTCTTTCATGCAGCTGTTGCCTCTTCAATAGTTGTGGATTGCAGAGAGACAAGCTCACAGGAATAAAAAGCAGAGAGAAGAGTTTGTGGCGCTTACTTCTACTGTAGAAAACATCTGAAACGGAAAAACTCTCTGTCTCTCTCTGCAATATTATTTATGTTTCTGTTCCTGTCTCTGTCAAACTCTATCTCTCCCTCTGCCCCTTTTTCATCTCTTTCTTTTCCCCTCATACTCTCTCTCTCTCTCTCTCTCTCTCTCTCTCTCTCTCTCTCTCTCTCTCTCTCTCTCTCTCTCTCTCTCTCTCTCTCTCTCTCTTTACATCATCTCAGATCCCGCTTTTCCACATCCCTCCGCCCTTTTCCTGCAACAGCTTCACACGCGCGCCTCCGTATATGCCATCCTCAAAACAGGAGAAACGTTCACCCTCCCTTCCCAAAAAAGTCTGAAGAGAAATAAATAAAGGGTAGAAAACCAAGGTGCATAACAGAGAAGGGCGGAGCCCCACTAATGGTGGAATGACGCCCACAACATTTATCCTCAGAGAAACGAATCCATTGTGTACTCTTTTGTTTCATCCCCACCTTTTTTTCCTCCCTTCATTGCCCCTACCTCTGGTCCACAAGCTCTACCTTCGAAACTGATGATCAATAGGGAGTTTAACTCACAGAAACACCATGCAATTAGCTCACTTTTGGCGCAATATCCCCCCTCTCCCTTTTCCCAGGAAGAAAAACAGCAGTCTCCACTCTTACAAAAAGGAAAAAATGGACGAAGTCTGGATGGACCTCACGAGGAGAAACTGGGGAAATCTAAAAGACAGAAGCGAAACTGTTTTGCCACGGGGAGAATACACAGAGATGGCTGATGGAGTCATTTGTTTGGAAAGTTTACCAACGTTGACATTAAAATTTAACAGAAGTCAAACACAGTGAACCTTGGAAAGTCTAAATAACACGAGTGTTTTTGTTTTATTTTCTAATATAAACGAATCTAAAGAGTTATGGTATGTATCTGTTTGAGAAGGAGTTGAAGGGACAACCATCATTTCAGTTGAAGTTACCTAGCGTTGAGGTTAAACTGAAAGACACCCCCCACCCCCCCCAAAAAAAAACAACAAACAAACAAACAAACAAACAAACAAACAAACAAAAATCAACAACAACAACAACAACAACAAATAACAAAAAAAATCATCAACAACAACAAAGAAATGCAATGAAAGAAAGAAACGGCATGAAGTTGGATAACTAACGTTTTATAAGAAAGATGAAGAAGTTGATATCTAGCTGTAAATGTTTAAATTATAGAGAGTTGAGAGCAATTTTGTCCTCCACATCAAGTATGCTGTGCTTCAGAATTACACAAAGAGTGGAAGTAGGTGGTGGGAGACGAGGGGGAGGAGTAGGAGTAGGAGTAGGAGGAGGGGGGGAGGAGGAGAAAAAGAAAGGGGAGTGGGAGGGTCAGGAAGAGGAGGGCGGGCAGGAGGAAGAGGGAATAAGAAAAAATAGGGGAGATGAAGGATGGGGAGTAGTGGATAGAAAGAGAGGGAGGACAAGAGTAAAGGAAGAGGAGGATCATGAGAGGAGAGATGAATTTAAAGCCCTCTAAATAAAAGCTCTGCATGCCAAACTGTACTTTGACGTAGACCGATAAGAGTAGTGCCTCGTATGGGCTGACTGTAAACAAGCTTGATCCATGCCCAAATGCGTGTGTATGTAGGAGTGCGTGTGAACAGCATTTAGATCAATGCCTCGGATTGAGTTCATGCAGCCACTGTGTAATCTTTTCCTTTTGAATGATCCAGCATATACGCGAGCAATTAGTTTCCCTCTCAATGAATAGAGTCCGAGTACAAAAGACCATGGCTATTTCCATGACGTTCCCACAAGCAAAGAATAGAAAAATAAACAAATCAAAAAGTGTCATGACAGAAATTCATGCTCTAGACAGGTTGGTTAAAAATGATACCAATAAAGACAAATTGATAGTCATTTAAACAAAGAGACAAAGGGACAAGCCGACAAATTTTAATGCAGGAGGCCAATGTCTTTATTGGATATCTAAATGTGTGGGTTGGAGAGGAAGTGAGAGAGCGGACGAATAAGGGAGAAAAAAAGTCAATGAATAATTGAGTGCAGAATGAGTAAGTAAGCACGAGAGTGAGGGGGGCACCTTTTTAAAAAAATCAAGAAGAGAGAAGTATATCTATACGATAACGTAGGACCTTACGAGAGAGCCTGATTGAGTCAGTGAGTGAAAGTATGGTGGAAAGAAGGAGTGCGCAGGTTTTGTATAAAATTATACTTTATTGTCCCAGAGGGATATTTATATGATACATATAAAAATAAAGAGAAATACACACAGAGAGAGAAAGAGAAAGAGAGAGAGAGAGAGAGAGAGAGAGAGAGAGAGAGAAAAGAGAGAGAGAGAAAGAGAGGAGGGGGGAGAGAGAGA
>NW_004798298.1:77108-78496 GCF_000002075.1 Aplysia californica | reverse complement strand
CCCCTTTCCTTTTGTCTTTTTTTTGTTGTTCCTCTGTCCCGTCGCAAAATGTAATAATCATCCGATCTCTTCAAGAAGACATCAACAATAATCTAGCACCCAGCCATTCAGAAAGAGTTACCAAGTATAAAGCGTTACTTTAAACCGTACTACTATGAAATTTGTTCAGAATGTGCGGTTTGAAGTTAATTTCAATAGATCACTTCAACCCGTTCAATGTTAGTCCTGTCCCCAATCCAATGAAAGAGCCCAAGACGGTCGCGGGTCAAGCACTGAAGGGGTTACGTAGCGTACCCGAAGAGAAGTGTACAGATCAGTCTTCTTTGTTTTGTTAGGAGAAACGTCGGGACAATGGATGAAAAGCACAATACAAAGAATAGGGCAAAAATGGCAAACAAAGTTTACGATTGGAAAAGGCTAGAAACTTGCTATTAGACTGTGTGGACATACCATTATCATACTGCGGCAACTGCTACTGTACTTCAGAGGAGTAAGAGGTTGGGAGAGAGTTGATCAATGGGAAGAGGCAGATGGTGGAAACAGTAACAAACAGAAGACACGAGGAGGGAGAGAGAGAGAAAGAGAGAGAGAGAGAGAGAGAGAGAGAGAGAGAGAGAGAGAGAGAGAGAGAGACGGGTGAGTGAGAGAGAGAGATGAAAGGGGAGAGCCTGCATTAATACAGGTAATATATATCGGTCTTTCTTTATCTATTTATCTATCCCTGTTCCCCTCTATCTTGTCTTCGTCTCTATATATCAGCATCCTCACCCCCTACACCTCCTCCAGCCCTCCCCCAACCTTCTCCCCCTTTCCATTTCCCGGTATTATTATGCCCCGTTCTTTTTTACCTGTAATAATCTTTTGCTCCCTCCAAATAAATAATAAATATAATGTAGTACACGACAACCCAAAGGGCGTTACCAATTGTAAGGCGTTACCCAAAACCGTGCTATGAAATTTGTTCGAGTCGCAGTTTTGGGTTGTCGTTTCTTTACCTCCGTCTTTCCAGGCGCCGTATCAGAGATGTAAAGATCCATCCCATTTTATTAGAAGAGACTATCTTTATTTCGTTAGGAGGGAAGCCGGAGACAACAGAATGGAAGGGCAATCAAAGGAGGGGTGGAGGGAGGGGGGCAATGAATATAGCAGAAGCCTTGCAAACAAAGCTATAGTGCAAGGAAAGGGTCAAACTGGTTATTAGATTCTGTGGACATTTACTGTTACAGCTGCTGCTTTGTGGAAGTAAGAGAGGGAGAAAGAGGGAGAGGCAATGGGGTTGAGAGAGATAAAAGGACAGAGTAAGATAACAGAAACAGAAACATACATAAGCAAACAGACCGACACAGTAAGAGAGAGGGAAAGAAAGAGAGTGAGAGAGAGAGAGAGAG
>NW_004798298.1:74428-76129 GCF_000002075.1 Aplysia californica | reverse complement strand
TAGAGGGAGGGAACGGGGGAGGGGGAAGGGAAAGAGAGAAAGAGTGAGAGAAATATATAGAAAAAGAGACAAGGAGAGAGAGAGAGGGGGGGGAGCGAAGGGAGAGAGAGAGAGAGAGAAAGATCAATCTCCCTCTATCTTGCCTTTTGCACCTTATCTCTTTTTATCTGCCCCGTCAGAAAATTTAATATTCCTTCGCTCTCTCCTAGCAGAAAACAACTATAACTCAGCCATTCAGAAAGCGTTTCCAATTATTGTAAGGCGTTACATAAAACCCCACCCTGAAAACTGCTCGGAGTGTGCGATCTGTAGTTCATATTTTACTTCGGTCGCCCAGAGCCGCATCAGAAAAATACAGATCAATCGTTATTTCATAAGAGGAGACTTTCTTTATCTCATTGGAGTGGAGTCGAGACAACGAGTGAGAGAGGACGGAATCTGACGGTGGTGAACAATTTGAAAAACTATGAGAAGAGGGTCAAAACATGCGATGAGGTTTTAGGAAAATAATCTGATAATAATTGTAGCTTCTACTTTAAAGTAGATTACTTTGTTCATGCAGGTAAGGTCTATGTGTTTTAGTGTAAAGGTTGTTTGTAATTTTTGGGACGGAGAGAGAGAGAGAGAGAGAGAGAGAGAGAGAGAGAGAGAGAGAGAGAGAGAGAGAGAGAGAGAAATGGAAGCGAGAGAGAGAAAGGGAAAGACAAGGGATGGGGGCAGTCAACGTACAAGAAATTAATACATGTATTCGTTACAGTTTACACGCCAAGGGCGAATTTCTCCTTGCCAAATCAGTAAAGAGTCTTTGTAAATATAATAGAACAGGAGCTAAGACCTAACAAAAAACAGCAATTTCCCTTGTCCTTCTCCCTTCCCTCCCCTTCCCTCTCCCATCATACTCCACTACACGTACTCCCCAGATCAGATCTGAGAACCAGACATCAGGACGGCAAAACTACTGGCTCACCGACCTGGACTCCGCCAGGCGTGTGGCGTGCGCTAAGGGATTGACTTCTCTGAGACGGTCCATAGTAACTAGACAAGTTGATACAGCGCAGACTCCGGAAGGATAGGGTACCGCTGAAAATTGTACCCAAGTACTACGTGATCCTTATAATATTGTTAGCTCCATGGAGTTTTCTTTTGTTGTTGTTGTTGGTGTTGTTGTTTTATGCTGGAGGAGCTCAACGAGCGGGGGGTTAGCGGGTGCTCTGATGTGGTTTGCTTCTTCTTTCCTATCAAACATATATCGTCCTTATCTCCCCTTCTTCTTTTTTATGTTAGTTACTCTCTTGTAACACCTCTAATCTTCTGGCGCTCATATGACCTTATGCAGTTGCGAGCGCCGTAAAACCTCTACTAAAAATTCTTTTCAAAAGAGCTCAACGACGAGAAACGTAACGTTAGCGGGCGCACTAAATGAAGAGGCTGGCTTATCTTGTTTACACAGAATAGTTATGCTAATTCATGAACGGATCCTTTCTTTTATTGATTCTGTGTAAGTCTCGACTTATATCCATTCATAAATTTAGTAGACGTTGTCGTAGTTTCAATCGTTCTCTTAAGATACATTACTGCGATACATATGTAGTCGGAAATGTCTCTTGAGGTGGGAGATATTGAAATAAAAACATTAACAAATATAATATTTCTCTCTCTCTCTCTCTCTCTCTCTCTCTCTCTCTCTCTCTCTCTCTCTCT
>NW_004798298.1:72084-74017 GCF_000002075.1 Aplysia californica | reverse complement strand
CAACTACACACACACACACACACACAACTACACACACACACACACACACACACACAACTACACACACACACACACACATACACACACACACACACCGACAAATTAAGCGCCTCACCCACCGTATTTGCACCCCGCCCCTATCTCCACCCTCCCTATGGGCCTCTGTTATCTCAGAAAGGAAATTGAAGCTCGGGGGTTGTCAAGTGTCTAAAGGCAGTAAAGGCCATTTATTGGCCCCATTGATCGCGAGGGAGCAGACAGGCCCTGCTATTGGACTGTTGCTCAATTTGTCCAGTTAGCAAATGTTTTCACGGGTCCTTTGCACTACTTTATAACGTCTTTTTCCGGATCTGGAGTGTTGGTTCCGAGGCCTGTGAGTGTTGTATCAATACGCGTCATTTGGTTTTTGGATTGGTCACCCCCCCGGTTTCTCTTGGATGTGCCTGAGAAAAAATAATAATGACTCTTTATCGTCGGGGTGTAAGCAGATTGTATGTGCTGGGGCGTGGTGTTCTACGATGTGCCGTGTGTGCATGAGTAGTAAAACGATAGTTCTCTGAAACTCTGAGGCTCATATTATTATATTATAACACGGTTTTGTCTCTCTCTGATTCCATAAAATTATATGATACAGACAATACAGGTAACTAAAAGGGGAACAGGCTGATTTTTAAAAAGAGAAAAAAGTAGGATCTGAGTAAAAAGCCGCACACCTAGATGGAACCCAAGGAGTAAACGTATATGTTTGCTCATAAGGGACTTTCGTTAGATCTAACTTTGAAAACTGGCGTCTGTGGTGCTATACTATGATCAGGCACCCCGTCTTCTAAGAAAAAAAACCCATAGGTTTATCAAATACGCATTATATTTAACTCTGTCCGAAGGGATATATAAAATAAGATATTCTTTCACTGTGGCTTAGATATTCGATAAAACCTTAAGGCAACCTATACTGTATAAACGGAGTGCTGCTATACGCTTTCTGGCCATCTTTTGTTTAAAAACGTTTTCATCTTGATTGTATTTTTTTTTTTAGGTGATAACATTGAAGTCGTCTAGGGTTTTTTCTGAAACAACAGAACGAGGTTTTTTTTCTGCAACTTGTAGTTTCATCTTATTTTTCTTACTGTCTCTCCGAGAGGCTGGGCTATGCTTCTCATATTAGTTTTGCTTTTAGCCGTATTTCTCAAGAAGGAAAATGAAGAGGGGGGGGGGGGTCTCCTTTTTGTGTTATTGTCTTCCCACATGTTTTTAAACAGTAGGCGGCGCAAAACAAAAAGAGATATCGTTCATCATGCAAATATTTGGTTTGCTGTACGGTGTCAGGAGCGTCTGAGTGTCTGGTATGAGGACAAATAGGGTGAGTCTGATACTTCCTCGTCCCACTCCCAGACACTGGCCTCAAAGTGAGTTACGCAGTGATGCATCAGAGGTGATATCTAATCTCCACCCCACCCCTGTCCCAAAAACAGCTCACCTCAAACCCATTCAGACCCCAATACAAGTTGGGTTTTTTTTGTGTGTCTGCATACCGACTTGTATTGTGGCATATAATGTGATTGTACATATACCCAGACATGTGTGTGCATCTGTGTTTGGGTGTGTGTTTGTTTAATTTGTTTGTATGTTTATGAGTGTGTGTGTGTGTGTGTGTGTGTGTGTGTGTGTGTGTGTGTGTGTGTGATTCGCGTTTATGTGTGTTTATGAGTGTGCATGTGTGTATGTGTGTGTCTGTGCGTATGTAATGCGTGTGTGTTTGTATGTGTCACTCTGTGTGTATATTGTATGTCTGTGTATGTCTGTGTGTGTCTGTGTGTGTCTGTGTGTGTGTGTGTGTGTGTGTGTGTGTGTTGATGTGTGTTTGTATGTGATATTTGTGTAGTATATGTGTATAGCGTGTGTATTCAAATTTATGTGTATATATATTTATTAT
>NW_004798298.1:69353-71832 GCF_000002075.1 Aplysia californica | reverse complement strand
GCAGTATAGGGTGATTGTCGAGACTCTGACTCTGCAACCTTGTAGTCCCTGCGTTTGATCTCTAGAAACTCATGATACTTTCTCCTCAAGTAAACGCTGTTCTTGGATTCTGGTTCCTTGCTATTGCATGATATAAATGTCAAGAAATAGGTGTCAATTTTTGGAAACCCAGATAACATAACTGGGTTGGAAAGGGGACAATAAACATGTCCTAAATTCATAGACTGTTATACCTTTTGACCCCAAACGGCTTCATTTTTTTAGCTGAGCAGAGTTATTGATTGTCATTGGTTGCCAAGAAGAATGAATCCTCATCTATCAAAAGACAGCTCAGTTGGTTTGCAAGAGTTTTTCGCTGTTTGTTTTTCTTTGTTTTGTTTTGTTTTTGTAAGTATTAACCTGATTCAACGACAACTGCGAAGCATGCATCAGTGGTGCTGTCTGGCCTGAATAAAATGTAAAAATAGGAAAGAAAGAGATTCGATTATTTTTAATTCTTGCTAACTAGCAGTCTTTGAATATTTCTCATCCTTACATAAAGATCTCGTTCAGACTGGTTCTTATAAGGGAGAAAAACAAAGTGGTCACCATTTTAATAACCTGTCCTGTTTGTCTTCTTTCTGTCTGTTTATCTGACTGTTTGTCTATTAATTTACTTCTTCACCCCCTCCCTCTCTCTCTCTCTCTCTCTCTCTCTCTCTCTTTTGTTTTGTGAAAGTCGGCGTGTTTGTGTGTGCGTGTGTGTGTTCCTGTGTTCGTGTGTGCGCGGGTGTATTTGTTTGTGTGATATGAATGTATGTGTATGTGAGTGTGTGTGTGTGTGGGTGTGTATGTGTGTGTGTATGTGTGTGTGTTTGTATGTCTATATATGTCTGTATAAGCGCGAGCGTGCATGTCTGAGATATCAAACAACGTTTGAGATATCAAACAGCGAAAATTTATTCTGGCCAACTTAACTTCCTTCATCAGGGATATAGAATTGTCCTGATCAGCAGTTTAGCTTTGTGACAGTGTGACCTCGCCGGTGATCAATTTCGCCAACATGACGTCAGATTTTGCAGGAAGCTTCAGAAGACGGATGGCCGAACTGAAACTGTCACTTCCTGTTTTCGAGGGGGACAAGCTTGTGAAGAAAACTGCATAATGGATTCAACATCCTGAGACGCAAGCTCTTTTTGTGACAGTTTAAGAGAGTTTTTGTTTGGATTTAACTAGTAACTTCAGTTTTAATTCGTGAACGAAGCTGGAGACAATAAAAAAAAAAAAAATAATAATGATAATAATAACAAAAAAATAGCATTTGTATCGCGCTCATTCCCCATCAACGGAAAGCTCTATGTGGTTTACAATCTATAGAGAGACGAGAAAGGAGTACGATCAGATTACCATTTGAAAGTGAGAAATGATATCGAGGTGCTTTTTCCGTGAACTCTCCTGAAATCTGCTAGGCGTCATGTTTGGTTGGGTTTGGGGTTGTTTTTTTTGTTGTTGTTTGTTTGGGGGTTGTTTTTTTTTGGGGGGGGGGGTTGTTTGTTGTTTGTTGTGTTGTTTTTGTTGGGGGTGGGGTTGGGGGGTATATGTAGGTGTTTTAGCCCCTAAATAACACAATTCAGATCATCTAGGAGGCGGGCTTCGACATGGTCTGAGAGGGATACAACGTCTCATCAGGAGACAGAGATACTCGATAGGAATTCTTAGGTCTTATGCGTGCGAGGGCAAAGCACCTAATCACAACACCATAGACCCTGATTCACCTTATTTGTAACGTGCTGAAGACGGGCTTCTGTGACCTTACCTGAAAGACACTAGAGAGGGTGGTTGGCGGGTGTTCTGGTGTGGTTTGCTTCTGCTTTCCTATCAAACATGTATCGTCCTTATCTCCCATTCTTCTTTTGTATGTTTGTTACTCTCTTGTAACACCTCTAATCATTCTGGTGCTCATATGACGTTATGCAGTTGCAAGAGCAGTAAAACCTCTACTAAAACAATAAAAAAGATACTAGTTCAATTCCTGGGTGGGGTAGTCTATTCTGCTGAGAGAGGCTGAATCCAACTTAGCCCGTGTTGTGCAGACAGAGTCGGAACAGCCCGCTTCCTAAATGAAAAATGTTTTGTTGATGGAGGCGTAAAACAATACGTTTTCCTCAGGGAGACATGTTGGCGTATTCTGTGAATTTCAATCTTAGCTCATCCGGCCGTCCATCCATCCACACATCTATGAACTCTTGCATCAATGCCGTATTCACCATCGATGCGTTCATCACTCTGTCAGGCTATGGGCTCTTCCATCCATCTTTCCCTTTATTTATTTGATTTCTCCAACCAGGGCGTTACCAGGCTGGAGAGCTCAAGGTATCATAAAGAAGCATGCTCAAATAGAGAACTGACAACATTGCATCTAGACTCTTCTATGTTTCTAATTCTCTCAAGCTAACCCTTCTTCCTTACTTTCTCTCTCTCTCTCTCTCTCTCTCTCTCT
>NW_004798298.1:67724-68850 GCF_000002075.1 Aplysia californica | reverse complement strand
ACATACACATACACACACACACACACACCTACACACACACACACACACACACACACACACACACGCATGCACACGCATACACACACACACACGTGCACACGCACATACACATATACACATACACGCACAGTTTTTTCTTACTGTGTAACTTCTCGCATCCAATGGAGTTGAGTTCGATTCTTAGATGAAGAAGTCATTCATTAAGTAGCTCTCTCCTCAGGAATTTATTCCATGCAGCCTTTGCTTGTCTCTGATAGTAAGGTTGAGGCAAACCACCTTCTAGACTACGTGAATAATGTCAATGGAGCATAAAACATTTTCTGAAAATAACATACCAGTTTTTCAACAACAACAGAAATATCCTCGGGAGAAATTCACGTTACGAACTATGAGAAGCAAGTGCAGAAAAGCCATAAAAAGTTAGCAGATTGATTTTTCAAAACTCGAATCATTCTCTAATCAAAATAATATTGATCAAGTAAAGCGCATTCACCATCCCCAAGACATTACACGAGTTACTAGCTGGCGTCAAACGGAAATAGCAAATTCCTTCCCTCGGAAAATCATAACAAACAAAAAGAAAAGAAAAAAAAGCATTACATGGGCGACAGATTGGACCGGTTATCTTTTTGAGGTTGTATAAGTTTTCAAATTGCAGAAAACATTATTTAATATCACAGGTGTGATTCACATAGCTTCAGCGTGTCATTCGTTCTCAGAAAAAGTTAATATTGTAGATTTGCGGATGATGTCTTTATTCTCGGGTACCATGGGCCTTTATTATGGTGGTGACACTTACTACTTGCAAACGACGAATATTTGGAAAAAGTTTAAATTTTGCCTCCCCCCCCCCTCCCACACACACATACACACACCCCCTTTTTCGTTTATGACGTCAACGACAGTTAGATATGGCTACTTGTAGAGAGAGTGCGCACCTTAGATGTGTACAGTAGGTCAAGTAAGTTCCGAAACGTGGGTGGGGAGGGGTACATTTAGGTATTACCCATGTGTGTAGGTAGGCCGAGTTACATCAGTTTGATGATTTTAAAAAGCTAAACCAGGACATCATGACGAAAAGAACAAACACAATACTATGCCCGCCAAAGATTTTAAACCCCCCCCC
>NW_004798298.1:60021-64381 GCF_000002075.1 Aplysia californica | reverse complement strand
GTATTTTACGGAGTTCGCAACTGCATAAGGTCACCTGAGCGCGCGGCACACATTAAACATTTTCAGTTGGCAAGAAATTTTGAATTTTGCCCGGGTGGTGGCTGAAGCCTACTCTTATCGATTTGTGACCACTAAGGGATCTCTAACGTGCGCAACTTGCACACGGGATCTCCGAGAATTTTCGCCCTTGTCCGAGAAGGAGAGGTGTAAATCTTTCCTGCCAGAAGATCAGGGATGTGGCTAAAAGACAGCAATAAGAAGGAGCCAAGGAGAATCAATAAAAAATTTACAGAAAGAGTCATGGTCTCAGAGGAGGGGGCAAAGGGGTTGAGGGGATGGGGGTGGCAGAAAGTGGAGGCAAAAGTAGACGACATAACATTGCTAGAGAACAGGAAAGGAGATGAAAGGAGACAATTAAGAGAAGAAAAATTTCCGTCGCTATCCGAGTTCGAACCCGGCACCTTTTGAATGAGAGGCGAACACCTTAACCTCTAGACCACGAGAGACCCATGTGAGCATTTGTCTTGCCAAACACATCAAAGTGCTGAAGAATGACAATAACACATTCTACCGTTCTCTGGGTTTTTTTCGGAACTGTATCACAAGTAGCGGTCTTGAATAGTCTTTGGTTTGCATGTGCTCAGCTGTGGTTTGCTGCTTCTTTTCTATCAAATAGATTTTGTCCTTACTTCTCTAATTTGCGTGTTACTCTCAATTAACATTTCTAATCTTCGGCACTAATACGACCAATTTATGTTGCAAAATATGTCGTGAGACTCTTGCTAAAACTAAACTAAACCCACTGGGCAACTTTTACCTAGCTCAGAGCGAAGTGGACTCAACAAAGTCATAAAATTTAGAGAGCATTTATCTCCCCATGTCCCCATTGTAGAAGACAAGACCCGTGCCAAGTCTACCGCTCTCTGGCGGGCTTTGGATTCTGTTTGATAGATGTGTCGGCTCATCATTAGAGCCGTGGCCATTCGACTTTACTATTCAGCATTTACGATTTCTGCGTTAATCACAGCTATTCGAAGCGTGGCATTCGAAGCGTGGCATAGCAGGTTGAATGCCGTTTTTTTTTCTTTAAATAACAGAAAATGGCTTTTCGTCTCATTTTTCCCAACCTGTTGTAAAACCAGAGCACATTATACAAAGCATTTCGACCAAAATTAAAAAGCTTTCACACAAAATGTTTGCGAAGAATTTCATTGATAAAATAGAAAGAATGTATTGCAAATAAAGAAGTGTTAGAAAGGGCTGGAATTAAAAATATCAACACGACTACAAAAAGAAGTCGGAGATATTTAGGACATGTTTTGACAAAGCCAAGGACAAGATAGCACTATCAGATCTGGTATGGAAGACCAACTCGAAATAGAGGATGAGGTAAACCAACTAGAATTTACAGAAGCACAATCAGGGATGGGGCAATCATCGAGTGCCTGTGCCAAGATTGGAGGAAGCGGCGGGAACATGCAAGCGTGGCTTGGACTCTTCTCTGCCGTATACACCTGACGGTGTAGGGAGACTGTAAGTAAATAAGTAAGTATATATAAACCGATATGGGAAATACAGCTATAATGTGTAGTTGATAATTACCACAAATAGTGATAAACGGAGCCAACACCAGTTATAAAACACACCTATAAAAGGTATCCACTGCTGTTCAATGTTCAATACTGGCACCACGAATATGTCCATGGCAAGTGGCTTGCGTAGTGCAAGAGATTAACAGTAGACTGGGGCAAAAAGCTTCCTTTCCCCTATTTTCGAAGTTCGAAGAGTTATGAATGGTGATGTGACGTCATAGTATCACAGTGAGTGCACGCTATCGAGCGCACAATGAAAAACAATGTGAATAGTGAATATTGTACAGTGAATGTTGCAGACAGACCTATATCAACATCATCATCCTCATCATCATCCTCATCATCCTCATCATCATCATCATCATCATCATCATCATCATCATCATCATCATCATCATCAAAATCATCAATCAAGTGTCAGATCTGCGACAGACATCGGCAATCATGGTTTGCCATTCATGCCTGTGTTTGGAGGCTCTCAAAAAGCTTTAATAATAATAATAATAGATAGCATTTGTATAGCGCATATCCCCGCTCAGCAGCAGGCTCTATGCGCTTTACACTATATTATTACCCCAGCAGACCATAGAACACTCCGAAACATTCTCAGCTTCCCGGGAAGCATACAGTGCAAGCAGCCGATTAAGCGCTCAAACACTAACAAACTGACAAGATCTTTCGCTGTCTATAGCCGGGTACCCATTCCCACCTGGGTGAAGTGAGGAAAATTCGTGTAAAGTGCCTTTCCCAAGGACACAACGTCGGGCCCTTGACGGGATTCGAACCCACGACCTTACGATTGCGAGTCCGAGAGCCTAACCACTAGGCCACCGACGCCACTTTATTATTATCCCCATCTTTACCCGTCACTTATGTGAATAGACTCTCAATGTAAGTTGCTCTTGGTCTACGACTGCCTGATTTGCAACCAAATTCCCCGAGAGAACTTGAACGTGTCTATTCAAGGGTCCCAGAAACTGCATTATTCGTCTCTTCCCAATTGTTTTTAATCAGCGAGCAGTGCATATACACTTCTTCAAGCACCACATCGGTCGATGTCTTTTTGCTGCGTATATTGAAAAAATAAACAATTAGCACACAGTATTCGAACGGCACGGATATTTGCTTCACGCTTCGAAGCGTCGATCATGTTTCGCTTTCTGAAAATCGTACAGTACCACCACGTGGAGGTGGAGACGCGTGCCAAGTCTAGCGGTCTTCGGGGGACATTGGATTCCGTTTGATGGATGTGTAGGGTCGTGACGTGTTGCACCCATGTAGGTGCCATGCAACTAAAAATAAACACAGTCAATATTGTCCAAGACGGCCACCCATTACCAAGGAGAAAAATGGTCGTTTTAGACAGGTGGCTGCCTGTCATTATAATGTTTAAAAAACTCAGAGGGATGGATAATGGCCTTTTGTACAGGTAATTATCATATACAGCAGGTAATTGTCTTGTACAGGTGGCCACTAGAGCAAGTTTAACTATAGTCAAATGCACTGCATTAAGACAGACTTGAAATTTAGAGAAATATCTGTCGCATTTCGAGACACCTAAACAGGTGATCAAACTGGCTGGACGAAATCTTGCTAACTGCGTCTTCCTGGTTACATGCATTGATCATCTGATATATTGAATGGCATAGCTCATAATCTTGATGGGGTGTCTTCAGTACTAACTAGCTGTCTGTCGTTTTTCAAGACGTCTAAACCCATCTGTGTCTGTGGTGTGACGATTATAGGCTTCTATGTTGCATGCAGATGGCATGATTTCGATTTCCATGTGGGATTTTTTTTTTTTTAATCGAGTAGCTCCGTTCGTGTGGTAGGATGTTATATCTCTCTCAGCCCGGATTGGTCCTGATCACATGCAGGATTGAAGCAGCCAGCCTCTTAAATTGTGTCAATTGGGGTGTAAACATCTACATTTTACAGTTCCAAAGCCATAACTTAAGATAGTTGGACGACAGCCAGAGGTAAGTCGAAATCATGTTTCTGTCTATTTATCCCTGTTGTAAATGGCCGTAATCGATCGAAGTTTAAAGCTCCAGAAGTTTATGCTTTAATAAAGAATGACACTATACTTACTATAGCTTCATAAAAAACGCGTTGAGCGCTTTGTTAGCTCAATTGGTATCCTGCTGAATTACGAAGCAGATAACCATGGTTCGGATCGTCAACACGGAGTTTGGGAACTTGGGCTAGTTTTAGTGAGTTTTTTAGGCTCTCCACACATTTGGCTCTGTCCTATCGGAGATGGGCGTTAAATTATAAGGTCCCACCCCATAAATAACCTTACAGTGCTAAAGGGCGCTTTGAAACTAGACAAAAACCAGTTAAACACGTTACCCATAGTTAAAGTCAACTGAGTTCACTTCAGGACACATCGTGTTCCCAGAAAACGCAATTGTATAACGATAAGTTGGGAGTAACCTTGATGTTCGCTGGTGGTCGTTACTCTGTTGTGTCCATAAAACAAGCCAGGCGCTGGCGAAGCCGTGAGGGAATTTCTCTGTCTACATGATGTGAAGCACTAGCCTACCGGAGGAACATCGGCGCTAGGAGCTAATGGTCGGTGAGCCTTTTGTCTCGGATCGTCTCACCTCGAAACGAGACAAGAAGTAAATAACTGCAGAGTTAAGACGATGGGGATGTGGAAAGCTTAGAGTTTTTAGGGATTATGTTTTCTTGTTTGTTCGTTTCTTTTATCTGTTTTGTTGTTGCTGTTGTTGTTGTTGTTGTTGTTGTTGTTGTTGTTGTTGTTG
>NW_004798298.1:58004-59699 GCF_000002075.1 Aplysia californica | reverse complement strand
ACAGCAAAATGACACAAGGAAGAGGAAAGGATGAAGAAGTACAGGCCGACAGCGTGGAGGGGGGAAGGGTTTAATAAAAAATGGTAAATGGGCTATCTCGTGGGGTTAACTGTTGTGCGCTTGAAAGGTATGCAATAAACATCTATTGCCAAGAAGAGAAGGCATTTTAAGGAGTATATCCGTCTGTACACCGCATGTTTCTCCGCAGAGCCCATGTGAACCCTGGCTGGCAGGGGCCAAGCGTCCATTCCACATGAAAAGAATAAATTCTGTATGATAACTATTTCCACAAAAGCTTTACAACAACAAAATATTTGAATACGTCTTGCAACTTTTTATTTCAACGTTAAGCGAAAAGAAATATGAGAGAGAGAGAGAGAGAGAGAGAGAGAGAGAGAGAGAGAGAGAGAGAGAGAGAGAGAGAGAGAGAGAGAAATAGACAATGACATCTACTAAAAGATAAAAGGATTAAGATCATATCCCGTTTAACTCAATACTTAGAAGCGGTCCTTTTGGAAAAGAACAAATTTGGAGGTACCACCTTTTAATTAACTTAAAGTAGTCTAAACGCAGTGTTTAAAGGAGTGTTCAAACACACAATACCATTACGTACAAAAAGAAGTGTTTCAGCCCAGAGTATACGAGCAATGGTACTGATTGGCAATTAAAAGCAGAGTTCAGACAGCCAATATAACGACCGACACTATTCACAGTCTCTTCGAGAAGGTGGAGCGAGGAAAGTGGTTATGCACCATTTCTCCTCTCCATTCTTCACCCAATCGATACAATTATTTCAATCATTGATGCCGGAAAGTACACGCTTTGACTCGATCGAGGACTATGAATTATTGACCAACTGTTGATGGTTTTTAGATAAAGGCAAGAAGAACGGTTATTCTTTAGGCGCCATTGTCGGGCACAGAATTGTTAAATACAAAAGCATAGCAATCGAGGATCAGTCTTGCGCAGCGCTTACATTGGATCTACACTGACACATCTGATCGGATCTGCAGAATGGAATCGGCTCGGATCGGAAGTCGAGCTGGCCAATGCACCCTCATAATTTAAGAAAGCGCCTTTAGCTTTTGTGAAACAGTCCTGTGACAACGCGGTTATGGAACAATCGCCCTTTTCCCACTACACGATCTGTTGAACACTTCTTTGGTGAACGGAAAAACAGTTCCAGCTCCACAAAAATCCTCTCAAATATTCAAATATGTACCCAATTTTTACAAAGTCGTTTTTCCGGACGGGGGACCAACAATTAAAAAAATAACAACTGTGAACCTCTTGGGAGTACCATCACATTATACACTTGAGTGAAAAATCAGAATAAATAATCGTGCCCCTCTCTCTCTCTCTCTCTCTCTCTCTCTCTCTCTCTCTCTCTCTCTTTCTCTCCCACTCTGTCTATCTCTCTTTTTCTTTCTCTCTCGCCCTTTCTCTCTCTGTCGGTGGTTTGCTGGTGCTCTGGTGTGGTTTGCTTCTTCTTTCTTATCAGACATCTATCATCTTTATATCTCTTCCTTCTTTTTTATGTTTGTTACTCTCTTGTAATTCCGCTAATCTTCGGCACTTATATGACCTTATTGTGTTGCAAGTGCCGGAAAACTCTTACTAAAACTAAAACTTTCTCTCTCTCTCTCCCCCTCCTTTTCTCTTTCTCTCACTCACACACATACTCTCACGCACGCA
>NW_004798298.1:55178-56756 GCF_000002075.1 Aplysia californica | reverse complement strand
CACCGCCATACCCCTACAATTTACCGGTTTCCCTCACTGTTTTCTTTGAATTCCCTGATCACCTTCACCTATTTCTCCACAGGTAAAGTGTAGGGACAAAAGAAAGCGCTTCTACCAATAGAGCGCCTATCTGGTAACATAAACAACGAAAATATCACTTACCCTTCCTTCAGACAGCCCAGGCAGTGTTCCCCTTTGTTGTGTTTGATAAAGTTAAACTTCTTACTGGACACAGATGGCGGGTTCAGGGGTCGAGCCTCTGCTCGGTCCAACGCTGTGTCCTTGGGAAAGGCATTTTACCTGAATTTACCACTTGGCTCGGTCGTTTCGGAGATAGATGTTAAACTCGGAGGTCTCGCCTCTTTAATAACCTAATAGTGTTGAAAGGGGCGTTTAACCTATACCATTTCACCATTTTTACTGGACACAGGGGTCGATCTCATCATAGAAAGTAGATGGAAGGGAAGGTTGGGCAACTTACACATATTATGAAAAATACATATATAGGAATATACATATACTTCAACCATGCTATTCCCATTGAAACCAATTCTGGCAGAGAACAGAACTTTTAATGACAAGCTACTATATGAGTGGCATCATGGTGATATTTGGCGCTCGTAAAAATAATGAAATCTAAGAAACCAACATGTTTTTCCCGAATGTCTAACACTTTTTTTAAAATCTATTTTTTTGTCTGAACACCTTTTCCTCCAATTTCTTCGTGGATTTTACTGGGTAAAAGTTGATGAAAAGCACACATAAATGTAAATTTGCAGTTTCCAGCGACACTCAAGCTTGGGAAGTTATCAAGCTTTGGCGGCCATCTTTTCGATAATTTTACCTCTGACACCAAGTGACCCCTACAAATATTCGACTTCTACTCAAGAGAGATGGATTTTTCCCCCACAAAGGCAAGACAAATAAACAAACTTTATGGCGGTACCAATAACTCCTTATGCTCCAAAACTGACGAGCATCATGATGTAATTCTGATAGCGCCCTGTCTCCCCTCCTACTTCTGCGGCTCCCCGACTTGGCAGCCGCTCATACCAGCCATAGCTCAGCTCATCGGTGAAGCAGCTGTAGGAACACTGTATCATAGTGCTTAACAGTCGGAGAAATTCACTCGTGTTTCAGCTTCAGCCATGTCGAACGTGATTTCAAAGTGATTTGCCGTTAGGTGTTTTGGTTTTTTTTGACAGAAGAAGGGGGGGGGGAGGAAGAGAAGGAGAGAAAGAGAGGGAGAGAGAAGGAGGGAAAGATAGAGGGAGAAAAATCCAGAGCAGGAGTGAGAAGGACAGAATTGAAGATAGAGAGAGAGAAGGAGAGAGAGAAGGAGGAGAGAAGGGGAAGAAAACTCTGAGAGAGGGAGAAAGAGAGAGAGAGAGAGAGAGAAAGAGAGAGAGAGAGAGAGAGAGAGAGAGAGAGAGAGAAAGAGAGAGGAGGGGAGGGAGGAAGAAGGGCGGGGAGTGGTGAGTTGAGGGAAGGTGTAAGGGGAGGGGGAACGTTTCTGAGCTCATTCCTTCCGAGCTCCAAACACTCCGACTTTGAAATGACGTACAGTAAGGCGTTCTA
>NW_004798298.1:53494-54726 GCF_000002075.1 Aplysia californica | reverse complement strand
ACACACACACACACACACACACACACACACACACACACACACACACACACATACACATAGAGAGAAACACAGAGAGCTACACAGAGTGAGAGATGGACAGACAGACAGACAGACAGACAGACAGACAGACAGACAGACAGACAGACAAAGAAATGAGAGAAATAATTAGAAGGGGAGGGAGGGAGGTAGCCTGAAAACAACAGACTAATAAAAAAAATAGTCACAGTTTTTACGTCCTTTCATCCGCCCATAATGAGAAATGCACTATATCCCTCCAATATCGGGATGACAATATACTTTATATTATTATTATCCGGCTGGCCTTCACCCAATTGTTCTTTGTAAGTATCGAGTATTGTGGGGCACATGGCAGTTCATTGTCTGGTTTGTCAAGCGTGGAATGCAATTCCGAGTGCTCAATATTGCACGCAAGGACATTATTGCTTTTATCATCTTAACGTGGAGGCCTGTTGCCCTGTAAATCTTGTTTAAATGGGAGGGGAGGGGGGGGGGGGTACAGACTTGCCTGACTAGTCGGGTCTGCATGATTGGCTAGAAGTAGAACGTTAGCCTTTCGTGTTCCGATTTTTTAAACAGAATTCAATAATACTGAGTTGAGACTTCTGATGTTAGTAAATAAAATAAAGGGCCGTGCCTGAATAATTACGCATGAATTATCAACTCACACCTTTGTGAAGGTGAACGGTACATTTACTTGAAGCTAACTAAGTCTTTTCAATTTTAAAACAAACACAAAAAACAACTTATTATCAATAGTGCTATATGATTTACAATGATAATGATATTGAAACCCACTTAACACCCCTCTTTTTGGGTACGATTTTCAGTTGTCTTTAAAGTTATGTCCCTTGAAACTCATACCGGTGTTTAACCGAACCGAGGAAAAAAAAACAACCCAAAAAAACGGTTGTTCATAAGTACTAGCTGTCACATTTGCTGATGTCAAACTGAAACTTGAAAAAAATATGGCCATAATTGGCGTCACTATCATCCACCTGCTGCCCATATCAGATATGAGTGAACTCAGGTTTGGGGGAACGTTTTCAGTGGCATGGCTGCGAGCCAGATACTGTAGATTGTGGTGAATGTTGGAGTCGCGAATTAGTAGACGAGGTGTATAGAGGAAATTGTGAGTCTGGGTCAGAGAAGGATACCGGAGAGATAGGGCACATTCGGAAGCGGAGGGAATGTGCCATCGAGAAGGGGGTTGG
>NW_004798298.1:51441-53037 GCF_000002075.1 Aplysia californica | reverse complement strand
CGCCAAGTCAGTTGTTCTCAGAATAAGCAAGTGGGGGCAGAAGAATGTGTAAGAAAAAGAGAGATCGAAAAGGAGAGAGGGAGAAAGAGAGAGACAGAGAGAGAAAGAAAGAGAGGGAGAGAAAGAGAGAGAGGAGGGGAGAGACATGGACGGAGATAAAGACTGAGAGAAATAGACATGAGACAGAGATAGAGAGACACCCACACAGAGATGGAGAGGGAGAGGGAGAAAGAGGAAGAGAGAGAGATCGATCGATCGAAAAAGGAGGGATAGACAGAAGGAGAGAGAGAGTGAGAGAGAGAGAGTGAGAGAGAGAGAGAGAGAGAGAGAGAGAGAGAGCTCCCTCTCGACTCCGTTCAGTTGATAAGAGTTTCCATTCGTCCTGAGCCTCTTCAGCTCCCATATATTGCTTAGTGTCACCGCTGAGTCAATCAGATCCCATGGTAGAGCATTAGCCAGCCCTGACCCATGGGCTTAATCTGCCTTGCGACCTGCAATGTCCGAAATAAGGATATTTAGTTGCTCTGAGCTCCTCTCATTAACCTATTCACTTCTTGACCCAAGATCCCCTATGAGCTACGTCTCTTGTGTTCCATCTGTAACGGAGTTTTGGAAGTTTGTCGATAACGATAATGACATTCCAACGCCTTTTTTAAAATAAGTGTTTTACGGCGCTCGCAACTGCATACGGTCATGTAAGCCCCTGGGATGCATAAAACATTTTTCTGTTGGTAGAAAATTTTGCCCGGGAGGCGGCCGAAGCCTACATTTATCGGTTTTAGACCACCAAGGGATCTTTAACGTGCACAACTTGTACACGGGATCTCCGTGATATTTCGCCCTTTGTCAGAGAAGGCTAGGTGTAGATCTTTCTTACCAGAAAATCAGGGGTGTGGCTGACAGACAGAAGTAAGAAGGAGCCAAGGAATAAAAAGGCTGCAGAAAGAGTCAGGAGCCCAGAGGAGGGGGCAAAGGAGGTGAGGGGGTTGGGGAAGAAAGTGGAGACGAAAGCAGACGACAGAACATTGCTAGAAAGCAGGAAAGAATTGGCCCTGACAGGCAGGGTCGAAGCCCCCCTTCTAATATAATTTGTGTCTGTATAAAACACATATATTCAAAAGAAAAAAATATATGACGTTTGCGACAAATGGGATGCGACTGCTGCATAAAATTAGAAGACCTGAAGACCCCAACAGAATTCTTGATTTTGTAAAGACCATCGGTCTTTACAGTAAAATATAAATTGCATTATTTCATAAATGTAAATAACTGCTTTAAAAATAATTTTATAAATGTTTTAGGCACTAAACTATTTCAAAGTAAAACAAAACTGTGCTGTGCACTAACGTAAAAACAACTAACTTGAGTCCCGCGCGCTTAGAAAAAGCGTTATCTATATGATCTTTTGCAGTTGCGAGCGCCATAAAGCTGAGCTGAAAGTTAGCGGTGTAGATACTGCCACACTGAGGAGAGTTTCAGTCAGTTCTTCAAACTTTTGAATGAACGTCAGATGATTTTTGTAAACAAATTTTTGTCAGAAATCATTGATGATGACTGTAAGACAGGTTGTGATACTTGTGATATATATATATATAT
>NW_004798298.1:48664-49845 GCF_000002075.1 Aplysia californica | reverse complement strand
TGTGTGTGTGTGTGTGTGTGTGTGTGTGTGTTAGAGAGAGGGACATATTATACATAGAGAGAAAGAGAGAGAGAGAAGGGGGAGAAAGAGGGGGAAAGAGTGAAAGAGACAGTTGCAAGGAGAACAGACAGAAACGACTCACATAATCGAAAACGACAATCCCGAGACATCCAAGTTCATGGTGTCCGTGACAGAGCTCAGGCCAACCTTAAGCATGGTGCACATTACTTCAGATCCTTCTTGTTCCTTCTAATCACTAAAATCATTATTCCTCTCAAAGAAAGAGAGGTTGATTATTTTGATGGTATGCGTCTTTTACTTTTATCAGACCGTCAATAATGTATTTGTAAAGGCACAAGTCATCAATGTCTAGATGCTGTTTTAGCCGTTTTTATCAAGCAGTCGAAAAAGAGGACGACAAAGAAAAGACTGGTCCGGCAACATAAAAGAATGGACTGGTTTGTCGAAAAGAAAACTCCTCGACAGGACGACGGGCATGGAGCAGGGAGAAAAAAATCTCGACATCTGAGCTCAGTAAGAGGACGCAAATCAAACAGCGAGTGGGATGGAGCCATGACAGATATTCCATATTCGCCAAAGAAATTCAGGTGGTATTATTCTAGAGAACGCTGGGATGTTCCTAATTCGAATGTCCGACATGGTGTAGTTAAACCGTACGTTGGTATTTGAGAAAAATGCCCATACTCTACACCCATGAAACAAGTTCCTATTGAAAATGGATGACCAAACAGAGCCTCCCTTCCAGATTAATCGTAAAGGGTTCAAATGAAGGTTAAAGCAATAAGATACCCATTACTGCACACCAGGCGCACGGAATAGCAATTAATCATATGGCAGTCGCAGTTGATTTAAAGACAATTTTCTTTAAAAGAGCTAGCCCAGCCTCCCAACTGTAACCGATCCCGCAGATCCGATTAATCGAGTAAGCACGCAATCCGCTTAAGGTTGGGCAATTTATTTCACTCGTATCGTTTCCTTAATTTTTTTGTTTTTTTTGTTTTTATTCTTCTAACAAATATAAAACATAAGCACTTAACAGACTTAATGCCCTGCCCAAAAATAGATAATAGATGAAAAAGAGATGAAAATGGGAGTCATAAAACAAATCTGGTTTGATTCTCATTTTCGGGGCTTTTTTTTTTGGGGGGGGGGGGGGGGGG
>NW_004798298.1:42526-45026 GCF_000002075.1 Aplysia californica | reverse complement strand
ACAAAAACGCTTTTCTTCTTCTTTTCAGCTGCCCAAATCAGCAAAATATTGCTGCTATCCTTCATTCAAATCAGCAGAAAATGTGCTGTTCCACTTCCGTTGGGTCATTCAAATCCACAGGAATTTTACACCTCCTTGCATCCGCCCAAATCCACAAGAATTTGCTTTCTACTTCTTGGCACCGAACATTCAATTCCCCCACGATGTCGTAGACCACAGGACCTTTGATAGCCGCATGTCGAGCAGCTCGGGCATGGAGTTTTATGGACTGTATTCATTATTGATGTCACAAGACCCATTTTGAGGGTGTTGGCTTCGAAACACGTCCAAAGCATGCGATTTCCACATCACGTCAAGGCGCAAAAACGTAATTACCGTGGGTGGCTTCTAGGGGAGAACAATACATTTTGGGTGAGCTCTCTTTCATGGGCTTTTCTTTTCTTTTCTTTTCTTTTCTTTTCTTTCTTTTTCATCTTGAAGATTTTTTTCAGTATTCTATTGTTGTTTTATCTTAGTAGTTTCTCTATTTTTACATGTGGTTGTTTCTATCGTTCAAGCCTCTGTGAGTTGCGGCCTTTTTCAAGTTGCCGATTATTGATAACCGCACGGTCTGACGGCTGATCGTGTTTTGTTGTTCTTGGCCAAGGGAGAGTGGGAGGAAGAAGGCTTATTGCTTTTATCCGAGTTGGACATGTGTGAACCCCCCCCCCCCCTTTCGACCTTTCCCCTTCCCCCACCTAGTCCTAAACCACACTTTGGTCAGAACTATCTTTACATTCTGAATATTGAAGTGGCCAGTGTGAGACGAGCTATGAAAGTCGTCTTCCATGAGCTTATTGCTGCAATATTCTCTAATGTTTACTTACGCAAACTTTTGTATGTTGTTTATTAAGTGCAGATAGATATATTGTGGTGAAGCCTTTCATAGGAGCAGCTGGAGTTGTTGTTGTTTTGTTGTTGTTGTTGTTGTTGTTGTTGTTGTCGTCGTCGCATCTGTTGCTGCTGTCGTTGTTGTTTAAAAAGATTTGGTGTTTTTTATAATGCAGAGTAAATCATAACAAAGAGGGTTGTTGTATGATAATATCTTGGTTATTTTTATATTTTTTTATGAAGGTTTGTTGCCCAACAATAATATTTTTAATAGTAATAGCATGAGTTTATTTTAGTGCAGACCTCGGTTAGTTTACAAAAACGGAGTGCACACTTCTTCAATTAGTCCAGTGTGCATGATCGGGTAGGGGCAGGTATCTGTTTCGGGCGGATTTACGTTTCGGACATATTTAATTGGTTTTCGGGTATGTGTTGAATTGCTTTTTTACGTGATCTGACTTGGTTTAAATCGGCTGGTTTCTTGCAAATGGGACAAACCGAAAACACTGGTCATGATTTTGCCACTTTTCCTCTCTCCAACATACTCACGAATTATCTGTGTCAAGGACACTCCCTTCACCCATTCGACCCCTCCCTGTCGATCTCTCCCCCCCCCCTCCCTCTCCCATCAACCTATTTAAGTAGCCAAACCCTGGCTCGTTGAGAATGTTTTCCGTATTTGACAGTTCGTTCATACTCAGAGTGAACGACTTGTTTCCGCTGATTTTCTAGCCCGTTAGCACAGCCTGTCTCCTGGGATGAAGTACCGTAAATGATAATCCGATGAGATATTTCTCTGACCCCGTTCACGGTTGTCATTCCTGCTCAATCTCTCGGACAGGGAAAAGAAATGGATGGGTTTGTTGTTTTTTTTTCCTCTTTACGGGTCTCGTTTGTCATAACTGACATCTCTCCAATTTGTTTGTAAACGGAATGCATAGGTTTAAGAAACAGTCCTTATATCTAAATATTTTGGATTTCTAAACGAATAGATGGCACAAGTCAGGCGCGGTTTGTCCATAGAGCACGGTCGTGCAGTGCCGCCCAAAATGTTTTAATGTTCTATTACTCAAAACACCCTCAATAATTTTAAAAAAAAAGAAACAAGAAACAAACACTAGCCATTGAAATATTATATATCAAAACAAGGTCCTCACTGGCACCATAACTGTAATTTATGTGTCTATAGCGCCGTAAAACATCTACTATGCCATGCTAAAGTCCACGCGCTTTAGCTAAACATAATAGGATATTCAACAGTATAACCTGACCTATACGTCGCTCTTGGGGAAAACCCGATCGATGACGACACTCGTAGCGAGTTTGGCTGTACAATAATATTAATAAGACGGCACATCTCAAATGTGCTCCTGCTGAATAGTGCCGAAATATAGCCCACAGTAGATAGTCTAAAAATAAACGCGATAGACCGTACGCTATTCTTTGCCAATATTATGTGAGCCCCGGAGCAATCCAGCGGAGTGCTCAAGTGAATTGTGATTGGTTCATTGTCTGTCTTGCCACTAGGCCTATTTTAAGTGACTCAGTGACCGTGAACCTGAGAGAGGTGAACGTGACCGTCCAACGAGTATGAGCGGAAACAACTCCGGTATGAGTTGTGCCTTTGAAT
>NW_004798298.1:27701-35663 GCF_000002075.1 Aplysia californica | reverse complement strand
TTGTTATGGTGTGTGTGTGTGTGTGTGTGTGTGTGTGTGTGTGTGTGTGTGTGTGTGTGTGAGTGTGAGTATGTGTGTGTGGCTGACAGCGACCACCAAGTGCGATATAACAAGAGTAGTATAAAGCTGTGGCTTATTTTCGAGCTCTTACAACAAAAACTAAGTCCATTTCATCGAAACTACCAGTAATGACACGGTTATTTTCAATATAGCAAGGTGTGAACATGCGTATAATATTTTTAGTGAGGAGCTAGGCAAGGAAAAGAGAATAATAATGTTCGTGTGAGTATGGGTGTGTGAGAGAGACTATGTGAGTAAATGTGAGTGCAGGTGCATCGACTTTATTTGCTAGGGAAGGAAGGGGCAGCTTACAGCAAATAATGGTAATGTTGGTACTGTCCGGCATCAGCCGCAGCAAAAGCGACATAGAGGAAGATCACAAAGGTAAGTGTAGCTTTATTACGTTCTTGCAGACATATTGGACACAGGATGTTGGGGTTGGAGGGGGGGGGAGTGGAGTGCGTGAATGAGTGAGTGAAAGATTGAGTGAGTGAGTGAGTGAAAGAGTGAATGAGTGACTGATGGACTCACTGGGTGACTGACTGAATGAGTGAGCGAGTGAGAGGGAAGAACCTGATGAAAAGAAAGGAGAGTGTGACGGGAAGGAAACGAAAGATACATGCTAGGAAGAGAGAATCGGAGAATCGTGTAAAAAAGAGAGCACGTCTTTGGCTGAGTCGGTGGTGTGTATTCCAAGGGGAGGGTAGAAGATATACACAATTTGGGGAGTGAATATTACAGAGTAACAGAGACAGAGTCGGATCTATAGTAAAGGGATTCAGAGCAACAGAAGGTTTTTAAAGTTTTAAAGACAAATTCTTTAAAAATAAAAAGGGGGAGAGGAAAGAAGGGAAGTTGAAGAAGTAAAAATATGAAATGACATTTGTGGACCGAAAACAAGAACATGGGCACATGCGCGATTATTAATTGGGGGCCTGAAGAAAGAGTTATTCTCCACATACTGGAAAAGGCAAAGATATAACTTATGCGATAAAGGTGTGTGAGGAAAGGGGGGGGGGGAGGGTTTCCTGTTTACAAATAAAAGTGTTAGAAATACAGCCTGCTTGCTGTTATGCGTAGTTTCAAAATTTTGTGGAGGAGGGAGTGGGTGTATTTCTAAAGAAAGAAATAGAATGGCAAGGAACCAGAGAAAGTTTTGTTTTCTGGTGGCAGACAACTCTTTCTAGGTTTAATGCAGAAAATAAACAAACAAAAACATAAGAATGGCATGCTTGAAAGAACCCATGCTTGATAATAATGACGTTCAGCAGATATACATATTGTATAAAACAAACTAAAAACGGAAAAGATGGAGACTCGCATGACATTCATAGTTGTATAAGAAAGAGAGACGCAGAAAGAGAGAGAGAGTGAGAGAGAGAGAGAGAGAGAGAGAGAGAGAGAGAGAGAGAGAAAGACGGAGAGAGAGATTAAAAGAGAGAGATTAAGAGAGAAAGAGAGAGAGAGAAAGAGAGAGAAAGCAATAGAGAAAGAAAGAGAAAGTGGAAGAGAAGAAGAGAGGAAGAGAACGAGAGAAGAAGAGAACGAGAAAGAGAGAGGAAGAGAATGAGAAAGGGAGAGAGAGAGGGAGAGAGAGAGAGAGAGAGAGAGAGAGAGAGAGAGAGAGAGAGAGAGAGAGAACATAGGAAATGAGGGGGGTATTCAGAGCAAGGGAAAGAGGGGGGGGGGGAGAGAGAGAGAGAGAGAGACAGAGAGAGACAGAGAGACAGAGAGACAGAGAGACAGAGAGAGACAGAGAGGGATACAGAGAGAGAGAGAGGGGGGGGGGTGAGAATAGCAGTGACAGAGGGCTTTTGGGGCGAGGGAGGAAAGGTTGGGGTTAACAACATTGGTTTCCCTCTGTTTTGTGTGACAGTTCTTACAAGTTACAGTGCAGGAATAAGATCAGCACAGGGAACTTTGACGAGGCCAACTGATAAGTAATAGAAATCAACCAAGCAGTGCAACGACTCAGAGGGGAAAGAACCAAACGTACATAATATTATTATGATTATAGGTCACCGTGTCCGTAGCACAGGTTTACCATCTCTCCAACTTTGTATGATAATCCAAAAAACGTAACATTCCGGTTTAATGTCTATCTCCGATATGGCTGAGCCGAATATTATGTTGAGAGCTGAGAAAACTCCCCAAACAACTCAAAACCAAGAAAGATCGCAATGGATTCAAACCAGGGTCGTACACATTGTTGTCAAGCATGCTCCTTACTTGGCTGACTATACGCCTTTTTGCTAACTGATATTACCGTAGCGTTGAATAATAAATCAAAAGTAAAAAAGAATAGATAGGTATACGGAAACAGAATTAAATTGTCCAGTAATGATGTCGTGTTTATTTTTAAACACATATTCCTCAGCCCAGCAACGAGCTCTCAAAGCTTTCCGGGTAGAAAGGCAGCCGAGTCTTGAAACAAAGCAATAGGGTCATAAATCATTATGGGCAATATACAGATCAATAAACGAAGACAGGCGATGTAAAGAATGCTCAATAAGCCCAGTCATGGAATTATAAATTTAGAAATTGGATCTGTTTCTATGAGAGAAACGGAAGGGCAGCTCGGGGGCCTTTCAAGAGTTTTGTCTCTCAATTTGGTGTGGAGTGGGTTTTTCCTTTAGTTTTTGTTTTGTTTTTTTTTATTCTTTTTTGGGGGGATGTTGGTGGCAGCAAAAAAGAAAAAAAACTCGATTTTTTAGTAAGGGAAATGATTGAGAACCACAGGTGGAGCAAACGGAGTTTATGGCTTGGTTCTGAGTGTCAGGTGTCAACTGCCAGACTCTTTGAGTACGTCAGATCAGTAAGGATTAACGTTTATCTTGACTAAGTGTCGCTTTTAAGTGCAGTCTAAGGTAGCAGAATGTTAATTATTTATAGTTTATCTTCCCTTTTACGCTTGCATCGTAACCCGTAACGTTTACATAGTGGAAACGTTTTACATGCAGCGAGTATGACCTGATCAGACTCTATCTAAAACTGAAGATTGAAATAGGAAGTTGCATCCGAGGTTAAAAGGTTATTTTGTTTGTGAGATGTTTATTTTGTTGTGGTTGTTGTTGCTAGCTGCTGTTGCTGCTGCTACTACTACTACTATACTTCTGTTGCTTATACGAGCTATGTGTTAACGTTGAAATGTGCACACAGTCATCATCATCATCCGGTACCTTGCAGACTGGCGAGGGCGATCATGGACCTCCACTTCACCCTGTCCTGTGCTGCAGCAATGGTGTCTGTTGTTCTTGCTGCTCCCAGCCATGTTGTCATCTTGCCCAGTATCTTTTCCCTCTGTCTGCCTCTGCCTCTCTTTCCATCAAACTTGCCTGTTGTTACAATATTCTCTAATGCTCCTTTCCGCATTGTGTGTCCGAAAAAATGTGCCTGTTGTTTTCTTATATTCGTGATAAGTTGTCTTCTATAATTTGCTTCAACCAGGACTTCTTCATTTGTTTTTCTAGCTGTCCATTGGATACGTAGCATGCGTCTTATCAACCACAACTCTGTCGCTCCAATTGTTCTTTCCAGCTGTTTATTGATTGTCCACGCTTCGCACCCGTATAATAGGATTGGCTCAATGTAACTTTCCAGTACTCTTTTTCTCGTTTCCAGTGACAGATTGATGTTTGTTAGTATCTGTTTCATCTTGTGGAAGGTTGTTTTTGCTTGGCAAATGCGGCTTTTAATTTCGGTGTGACATCTACCATCTGATGATATAATGGTCCCCAAATATTTATAATGTTGTACTTGCTTGAGGGTGGTATAATTGATTTTGATATAGCATGTTGAGGTTGGAGTTTTTGTGTTTATCACCATCGTTTCTGTTTTCTTGATGTTTAGACTCAAGCCCGTGTTGTCACTCTCTTGTACGATGACATTTAATAGATTCTGCAGGTGTTCTTCATCTTCTGCTATTAGGACTGTGGATTCTGCATATCTTAGATTGTTTATATTATGTCCCCCTATCGAGATACCAGGCATTTTTTCTATGTGTCTCATGATATTCTCACTATACAGGAAGGGTGCACACAGTATAGCCTACCAAAAGAAGCAAAGTGGAACCACACAAAATGAAACGATTTAAGTGAGTGCGCACAACAAGACTTTTACCTAAAATTTGACTTAGGGAAGGTTCAAGCTATTTGATTAGCAATTTAGATCGCTCGAAATAGGCCCAATTCATTAAATTCGGCTCACCTTAACATCACAAAATGTCTTTGATCTTATGATTATGTTAATTTTAATCAGTACATCTCATAGAATGAAGTGACGGCCTTTGTGTCAATAGATATTTTTTTTAAGAGGAGAACAGGTCTGATCTACAATGTTATTGAGTTTGTCTACATCAAATTCAACTCGTTCAGATCAAGTGTGTCACGACATCGTGGAGGAATCAGGTGCTCTTCTTCTTTGTTCTTTTTTAAGGGAGGGGGAAGGGGGGGCGGCCATATGAAGTTATCAGTATCATCGTTAAAAAACGTCTTAATTTGTCTTGCTTTCGGTAAAAAAGATATCCATCCTGAATAGACGTCGAGATAACTGCGTTTGAGGGTGGAAAAGAGGGGGGAAAATCAGCAAGAAAATAGCCGCCAAAGTGTAATGATTACCTTAGCTTGAGTATCCTTGGAAACTGCTAATTTACATTTTTGTGCCTTTGATCAGTGTTTGTCAATAAAATCCACACTGAAATGATTCTAAATGGACATAAAAGTTGATTTTTTTAAAATGAATAAACAAATCCGAAAAATAACAATGAATGTCTCAACGGGCGAAAATGTGCCGTTTTCTTCTATTCCATTATTTCGACGAGAGCCTGATTTCACCACGATATAAAAAATTAAACCTGGGACTCGCTAAGGAAAGTCTGAGACCGCCCCCCCCCCCAACCTGAAGAGGGCATCGTCCTCTCATGCAGTATTTAGTACTCAAATGTGTGAGTCCGCTTCCTTTGAGCCTGATTAGCCAAGACAGGGAACGGGAATAGGTCTGGGTCAGGCCTGCCTGTTCATTGCCCCCACATAATATGTAAGAAAAGGACACAGTGGGAAAAAGATTGACGAATTTGGCAACAGAAGCGCACTCTTATTGGTTTCTGTTACACGATGCAATTTTACTGTAATTATCACTTCATTATGAGGGCATTTGGTGTCGGCCATTTTTACTGAGCATGAACTAATAATTTTCTAGAAAAATAAACGGGTTATGGTCCAAGCCAAGGTTTAAAAAATACTGCACAAGTCGTGTGTATAAGTCTTACTGACGTATGCTCCTAGACAATGAACTGTAATAGTCACCACTTTTTGCACTCTATAAAAAAAAACAACTGTGTGCAAGGCCGACTGCTCCATTACGTCCAAAATGAGGGGCAAATGCGTCAGTTCCTAGGGAAGTGATTCATCTTTTGCAATAACTCTTGCTATCCGCCCTCCTTCTTGCCCTTCATTTGGCTTAAATGGCGCGTCCCATAGTCAACCGGAAATGCGTCAGAGTGCACGGGTGTTTAAGAATGAAAAACAAAAAACATCGGTTAAAAAACAAACAAAATAGAGGGAATAATATGTAAATAAATGTATATCGTCCGAAGACGTAATGGGAAAACCTAATGGTTTCATTCGACAGAAAATAGCCCCTGTTTGAAAGATGATCATTATGAATAGCTTGGGCCGGGCTCTGAGCACTAACCAATCTGTGGCTTCATAAATAGGCTTCGTGTTGATCCACAATTGATGGTGGTAATAAGATAAGATAAGATAAGATAAGATAAGATACGATAACGTAATATAAAATAAGATAAGATAAGATAAGATAAGATAATACTTTATTGAACCTGTGAGAAATTTTCTGCGGCTATACAGGAATGGTAAAAACTTATAGGTATACGTATAATTTAAATTGTATACTACTTTCATTTTTTTTAATGAGCTGACAATAATACACAATGTAGAAATTGATCACAGATTGTGAAGTTTATATAGACCTAGATGTAATTTGTATAAAAAACGATGTGCATAGAAACAAAAATTAACAGTATTACAGACTATTATTAATAATTACTTCGACATCAAGCTTATTGCAGAATGTAGGAAATTTTTTTTGTAATTGGCAGAATACTCTTTGGGGGAAAAGTGGGTTGGACAATCACACCCCCCCCCCTCCCCACCCCTACCCCCTTTTGCAATGACTTTTTAACAAGTTGAATAGTCTAAACATGAATAAATGAAGGTTGTATTGTTGGGAATTTAATTAGACGTGAAAATGTACCCTGAACACCCTCAATAATCGGTGACCTCGCGCGTCAGGGCCAATCCTGGCTGGGCGTAATACATTGTGACAGAAAGACGAAGATACTCGATCAGATACCGTCTGGACTTGCAGATTGCGCTCTCGGGGCAAATGGCTTGGTCGTTGCGCCTTAGGATCCAGCACAAATCAAGCCGAATTCTGTTTTGTTTGGCTCTGATTTATTTTTGTGAAGGTGTTTTTATGTTTCAGTCGACACAATTAAGATCATTTTAAAAAACGGGCTTCGATCCTGCCTGTCAAGGCCTACCCAAGCTAAGAGGGAAACAACGTTCCAGAGCAAAAACCGAGAAACTTGATGCAATTGATTCTCCCCATAAAGGAAGCTGCATACCACAGACCCCGGTATTAAACAGGCTGTAGGAACACCTGAAATATAAACGGCACAGAACAATAAATTTTAATGTTGAAAGTGTTTCATTCAGTAATCCAGTACCTATATCTGAGTCAGATAGCAATTTGGTAAAGACTTTCGCCTCGGACAAATACAAGGCCAAGTATTGACCGTTCTGGAACTGAGAAAAGAGCAAAAAGGCCCCAGAAAGAAGGTCGATAAGGGCGTAAAACTACTACTATTACAATTACATCATCAGAATGAAGGCGGCTGTTTCGATGAAAAAGTAGAAGTGTGATTAAAAGGAGCTAAGCTGAATCAGAGAATTAAAAGCACGTCAGTCAAAATAATTTCAAAATTGCCCTTTCCCATAAAGTAGGTATTTTCACTCCCCAATCGACACAATTTAGCACAATTAGTAGGTGCGCTTTGACCCTGCCTGTCAGTGCCAACATGGGCTGAACGGGATGCAACGTCCCAGCATAAAGACCGAGATATTCGTTAAACATTCTCCCCTCACGAGAATCGAACTCGGGTCTTCTGCTTGTAACGGCGAAGTGCCTAACCCCTACATCACAAATTGCATCTCTGTGAATTCCATTGAGTGTCGACGCACCGCAGACTCGAATGATAAGGATAGGGGGCAAAGGGTGCGCCTGTAGATAAATAAGATGGACAGATAAGCTGATCTAAGAGTTGATGACAATAAATGCCACTTACGAGTAATGGGAGTTTTCCTTGGTAAAGAAAACCAGCACGTGGGTAATAGAGAGAACAAAGGAAGGAAGACATTCAATGAAATGTGTGACTGGGAAAGGAGTTAAAACAACCAAAGAATAATGTGAAAGAAAAATGAAAGAAAATCAGCATTAAAAAATGGTGAGGAGGAGGAGGGAAAGAAAACCACCCAAAGGATGTTTCGCCAAATTTTGATAAGAAAGAAGGCCAAAGAAAGTGATCCTGCGAGGTCAAAAAGTTCACACAGCAGGAAGAGAAAATATGCCAGTGCACAAAGGCAGGGAAAGTTTATATCTTCAAATGGAAAAGAGGGGAGAAAAGAAAAGTTATGAATGAAAAAGAAAGAAAAGAGTTCCAAGGAAAAGATATACTGCCAAAGAAAAGTGTGATGCGATATCTGAAATTCCCGAGTGTCAGCCGCTCTGTATACTTAATTTTTGGAGAGAAAAAAAGTCGCCAATGGCAATCTTTTGTCTGAACAAAACCTCTCTCTCTCTCTCTCTCTCTCTCTCTCTCTCTCT
>NW_004798298.1:24448-27601 GCF_000002075.1 Aplysia californica | reverse complement strand
AATAACAATATTTTTAAAAATTCTCTCACATTATTTTCTATCTTCTCCCCTACTCTCCCTCTCTCTCTCTCTCTCTCTCTCTCTCTCTCTCTCTCACACACACACACACTCACACACACACACACACATACACACACACACACACACACACACACACACACAGACACCCTCATTTCCCTGACCCTACCACACTCAACTGTCCCCAAAGCACGAGAGTGCAGACAGAGAAGATTAAAAGAAGAAAACTGAAAGAAAAAGAAAGAAAGAAAAGAACAATTAATACACAAAATGAAGAAGAAAATAAAACAAAACGATTTTAAAAAGATATAAAAAAACAGGTAGAACAAACGTATAAAAGGAGGTAGCAAAAAATAGAAGAAATGAGGGAGGGAAAGAGGAAAAGAGAGAGAAGAAAGAGAAAGAAAAAACCCCAAAGAAGGACAGAAAGAAAAAAAAGAGAAAAAATAAGAGAAAAGTAATCTAAGTGGAGGAAAAAAAAGACCAAAGGAATAAGAGGGGAAAAAGAAGAAAAATGAGGGGGGAAAAGAAGAAAAATGAGGGGGGGGCATTGGCAAAAGAAGGAGACAGAACATTCAAAGAATTGTCAGGGAAAGAAAGAGGGTGTGCACTGGAGGTACAGAGAGAGAAACAAACAAACAGACAGAAAGACGGAGAAGGGTCTGAGGTTGGTGAGGTTAGGACACTGTACGAAGGAAAAAAGAGGGATGTATAATAGGCAGGAAGAATTCGGGGTTCGAGTATGGTTGCAGGTTTGAAAGGAGATGATGAACCATATTTCAGTTTGCTGCTAATATTCATCTAAATATGTTTACCAATATTTTGTGTATCTTAATTTATCTAAAAGTAAGGTACAAAAGGGTTTCAAGTGTATTTAATAACTTCATATTCCCTACTCCAGATACAGCATTTTACAGCCCAACATTTACAACCAAGACGCAGATATTGATTGCCGCTCGTGAATATAAAAGACAAACATTCTCATCATTCTCCTAATTTTTGCCTCTTCAATTGAAACAAATCACTCAATCTGCGAAGGACAAATTAATGTCCAAAATGAGTTTGTGAACGATGCAGTTATGCTTTTCCTGCAAACAGGGGAATATTGTTCCCAGACAATGTCGCAAAGAGTGTGATGATATAATTATGTATATTGCACGCATCTGGTGTGTGTGTGTGTGTGTGTGTGTGTGTGTGTGTGTGTGTGTGTGTGTGAGTGTGTGTGTGTGTGTGTGTGTATGTGTGTGTGTTTGTGTGTGTGTGCGTGTGTGTGGAGTGTGTGTAGGGGGGAGGGGGTCACAAAAGGCGTTGGTTCGATCGCCATTTGTGGAACCCTGTTTGATCAAGCAGATGTATGACTTTTCAACTGAAAAAACTGCGTCCCGTTTTTCCACTGACAAGTACAGTCTAGTTGAATCAGCCCATCTTGTATCATAATGCTCTAGGAGTTAATTGAGTTGGAAAATATGTAGATTCAAGTATGACGACTATATCATTAAAAGTCATACATGTCAATGTAAAACAAATCTTGCTAAGGGTATCAGTAAAGTTGCCTTTCCTGAGTATATTTCGCTTTTTGGAAGCGCACATGTTTGATACCTGTCGTAACACCACAAACAGAGTGAGTTCGAAGAGTAGGAGGATTATGGATTCACTTTGTAACATATATAATCTGAGAGAAGCAAGGAGGAAGTGTCTTGTTTTGAATGTAGATTCATAATACTTCGTTTCTGCATATTTAAGCCTATGCGTACTCCCTGGGGTCATTTTGTACCCCCAGGGTTGTATTCTTCATATTTTAGAATACTTCTAGAGCGAAGATCTCTTTGAAACGTTCAGAATTTCTCAAAAAATCATTTTGACAGACTACTATGCAAAGTATACGGATCGGATTAACGAGTAAATTTCCTCTTTGGAAAGTGGTGGCACAGACTTTCCCACGTCATATGAATACGATAGTAAAACACGTTGTAGGGCGTTTTGGATGCTGCTCAAAGATCAATTTTATGGAGGTAAACCTGATATTGAGTGATAAGATTGAGTGATAAGCGATAGCGTTGTTCAGAAGAACACACATCAGTTCTAAGGGGGGCAAATAATATAAATGGATAAAATTTTTAGTGGAATGTACCTGCTACAAAAATTATGTCCCTTCTATTGCAACGCCAATTTGCAAGGTGGAAAAACCAACAAGAAACAACATGCAACATGAAAGACGTCCTGTTCTTGCTCGCGTCCTGTTAATGTCCTCTGCCTTTTGTCTCAAGGGGAATAATCGTATGACGTAGCCAGCCAGGGGATCCGGAAGTGGGAACAGGCCAATCAGGCCCAGTGTTGTTTGTACCAGGATGTGCGTGTGTATGTGTGTGGGGGGGGGGGGGGGGGGGAGGCAAAAGGAGAAGGGGAGAGGCGGTGGTGTTGGGTCACTGACCGATACAATGTTAGAAAGTTTGCAAGCCTTTGCAGTTTCACAGAGGAGGAGGGTTGGAGAGGAGATAGGGAAATGAAATAGGGAGGGGAAAGGGGGGAGTGGTGGAAATACCAGGAGTCAGAGAACATAATTTGAAGAATGGGTAGGGAAACATTATTAGTAGAATAGCTAGAGATACATAATTTGAAGAATAGGTAGGGAAACATCATTTGAAGAATATGTAGGGAAAGAAGGTGTGGACTGGAGTTACGGAGAAAGGATGAGTCTGAGGTTGGTAAGGTTGGGATACTGTACACGGTAGCCTATAGACAGAGGGTTGGATAGGACGGAGGAATGCGTCACCGTGATAGGGTTACTAGATCTAGTTGTAAGAAGAGATGGTGAAAGAGCTTTTGGGAAGGGTGGGGGAGGCTGGCGAGGATATTGGGACTTTGACTTGGGATACAAGTAAATTTCGAGCTCTATCTTTAAAATAAGTTGAAAGTGCGTTTCTGGCATCACGTGATTCGTACATCACGGCAACCCAGAGAGGTTCAAATGAGAGTGGAAACTCTGGATGTGCGAAGAATGTCAAGTCAGTAAACTGGGAAAGGAAGGCTTTAAGTTTACTTTTTTAACTGAACTGGGATAGGATGGGGTAGTGGATGATAAAACCAGGGGAGAGAGAGGGGGAGAGCAGCATTGGGGTTTTTTTTCGAGGAGGG
>NW_004798298.1:20942-23990 GCF_000002075.1 Aplysia californica | reverse complement strand
TGTGTGTGTGTGTGTGTGTTTCTTTGTTAATGAATAGAGTATAAAACCGTTATTTATCAACTCTGCTGATCTTTAATATAAGTAATTCTGGTGATTTTTCTAGTTCACAAACTATTTATCCATCTATCTATCTATCTGTCGGTCTGTTGGCCTGTCTATCTATCTATCTATCTATCTATCTAAACTCCCCTTTTCGATCGGTTACAAATCTGTCATGGCACTTTGAAACCCGTACCTTGAAGTAATCACAACAAATCAAGCGAACGCCCTATGTCTCAGTGGCTCCTCAGGGTAATCAGAACAAAAAGCCTAAACCAAAACCAATTGACAGAAGCTCGATGGAAGCAAGTGGGTTTCCATGTCCGCCAGTTTTACAACGTCGCGACTATGTATTTTCCGTGATAGGGCGACGCGAGGCCGAAAAAAGCAGCATGTCTTTGTCATCGCGACTCATGGACGTGAAAAATATCGGTTGACTTTTCTTTTCCGCCTGTGGTGTTTTAGGCGGTGGCAGAAACATTTCTTTTTTCTTTTTTTTCTTCATCTTTCTGTCTTTTTCTCCACGTTTTAATAGCCGGCTATCTGTGTCTTCCTCGGCTTGATTCGGCCACAGTGTTGGACTTCTTCGTTGTGTTCTTCTAAAACTCATTTTCAAAACTTTGTTGGGAGGCGGGGGTGGTAGAGAGTAGGTTTCCCCAGTTGGTCACTTTACAAACGTTACATTTAAAGGCAAATGCAGTTAGAGCAGTTAAAAGGGGCTACCTCGTCTCCGGAGAGGATTTGGTTTATTTTGTTTTGTTTGTTTGTTGGTTGGTTGTTGTTGTTTTTTTTTGGGGGGGGGGTTTGCTTGTTTGGAGTTTTTTTTACTTCTTTGGTAAATGTTTCACGGCGCTCACAACTGCATAAAGTCATATGAGCGCGCGGGACACAATAACCTTTTTCAGTTTGTAGGTAAATTTTGAATTTTGCCCGGATGGCGACTGAAGCCTACTCTTATCGATTTTAGACCACCAAGGGATCTTTGACGTGCGCAACTAGCACACGGGACCTCCGAGATTTTTTGCCCTTGTCCGAGAAGGCTAGGTGTAGATCTTTCTTACAAGAAAATCAGGGGTGTGGCTTAAAGACAGCTGTAAGAAGGGGCCAAGGAGAAGCAGTAGAAAGGCTGCAGAAATAGTCAGCGGCCCAGAGGAGGGGGCAAAGGAGGAAAGGGGGTGGGGGAAGAAAGTGGAGATGAAATCAGAAGACGGAACATTGCTATAGAGCGGGAAAGGAGTAGAAAGGAGGACATTTTAGAGAAGAAATTGTTTCCGTTGCTACTCGGATTCGAACCCGGGACCTTTGAATGAGAGGCGAATACCTTAACCTCTAGGCCACGAGAGCCCCCGGCTACGGAGAGTAATCACTTTTAAAACATACGTATTTCTCACATTCCAAATGGATGTATTTTGTCGGTTACGACAGCAAAAAGAGACAAGTGAAGAATTGTCTCAAAGAACGAGTTCAGGTCCGGTAGTCAGGATAATAGTGGAATTGACTTGAGGCTGTTGGAAGCAGCTGGCTTTCTAAACAATCTAAATTGTGTCGTTAACACGTTACCATTAATCACACAACATGCGTAGGGTAGGGGCCCATCAAAGTATGGAGAAATACAGAGACATTAAAACATGTAAAAATAAAGCTTGTCACCAAACTACATGTACTTGTCGACAGACAGTTGAAAAAAGCTGGGTGGTAAACCGAAGAAACTGAAATGGTCTCCACAAAAGATGAAGCAACAGTATCCTGCAAAAGTCAGAGACTTTTTCTTAAGACCGTTTATATAAAAATTAAACATAGCTTCAAAGACACAAAAGTACTAAACGAATAGACAACTGAATGACTTGTGAACGCCTATAAATGTAATACTCGTACTGCAGGTAGTCGAATGTGATTAAATATATTGTGAATAACAGATTGCTAGTATGCTGTATTCAAATACAAAAAATATCATATAATGTATTTATAGAGGCACCAGCCATCCATGTCCAGGTGCTGTTTAAAAACAAACAAAAAACATTTGTTTTGAGCAGGAATGCTGAGACATATCAATATCTTTTTCTCAACAGTCCAGCAGTAAAGGAAATTCTTTGCCTTAGGCGTATTATGATGGGGTTTTTTTTTCAAAATCTACATTCCATTTTTTTAAAATAGGGCTCCAACATTTATTTTGTTAATCATGAGGCCAACGTAGCCGTTATTACTTTGCAACAGCATCGGGTTTCTTTTAATTACTTTTTTTTAAACAAATTCTTTCAGCAATAAAGTTGGTTATCGGAGCATCAACAGCGGACTCCAGGTGGCTGTAAACTTTGGTAACGACACGCTTCTGTACAGCACCCCTTCCCTCTCCCTCCGCACCCAATCCCTTTTCTCCCAGCAACTACACACACCACGTCCCCCAACAACAAACCTACAAGAGATAAAACGAATAACACGAAACATATCTCCAGCGCACTCAGAGGTGCGAACATTTGGTTATCGCAATGTTCCAGCCTCTGGAATTTAGCTTCACCTACTGGCACTATCTATACTATTATTATGCTGTACCCGGCATGCGGTCAGTCCCCTGTTTTGGGGTCAACGCTAGGCCGTTGAACGAGGGTCGAACCATTATAAAGGAAATTGGTCAGATAAACAGAAGAATGCTTGAACATACGAGAACTACAGAGTAATCAAAGAAAATGGAGCCCCATCGTCAGTAAAAGGTACAAGGTTGCCAGAGAAGATAGAACGCGCCATGTAAATAATGGGAACCAGAGGCGGGGCAGGAAGGGACCTATCAGACAAGCTAAGAATAACCGCGGTATTTTCGTACGCTCCGTTTGGCTTGGCGGTGTGCCCAGATGTAGCAGCCTCTTGTTGTAGGAAGGAAAGCTACAATATGGACGTTTGAAGAGAGAGGGAGAGAGGGAGGAAAGGGCTAAGATCAAGATTGGACCTCAGTCGAGAAAGAGTAACGGAAACGGAAGGAAAGAAAGAGGGGCAGGAGAGAGAGAGAGAGAGAGA
>NW_004798298.1:19321-20607 GCF_000002075.1 Aplysia californica | reverse complement strand
AGAATAGTTGAGAAACAGAGAAAGGGCGAGGAAGAGAGAGGGGGAGGGAAGAGAGAAAGAAGGGGAAAAGAGAACAAAAAAGAGAGTGCCATTAAGAGAGATACAGAGAGAGAGAGAGAGAGAGAGAGAGAGAGAGAGAGAGAGAGAGGAGAGAGAGAGAGAGAGAGAAAGAGAGAGAGAGAGAGGGGAGAGAGAGGGAGGGAAGAAAAGAAAGAAAGAAAGAAAGAAATCTCCTCGTTGACAGATGCCGAAGGAGAAAAGCGTGAAGAAACAATAAAAAAAAAAGATGCAGGAGGAGAGGCAGGGGAGAAAAAGAAAGAAACAATCCGACGATCACAGGCTCAACTAGAAAAAAAGGAAAGGAGTGATTGGAGATAAGGGAAAAGTGCGTGGTGACAGGACGACGCAGAAAAAGCATGATTTATGAAGACGGATTCGTTTACCCTCAGTTTAAAAGGTACATTCCTTTTTAAACACGCTTTGGGGAGTTTTTAGACTGCATCAAGCACAACATGAGTGGCAGTCATCTCACCTCAGATAAAGCGTGCACGCACAAACTAGCAAACATCCCAGATAGGGATAAAGATTGAAACTCTATTTATAAAAATATTTCGCAAAGATAACTTCATTAAAAGAACATCAAGGTCGGTCGCCTGTCGAAAAACAGGCGCGTTCAATATTGGGGAATGTAAGGCCAGATTTTAACAACGGGGCTGCTTAAGACGTAATGTGTGTGGCATCGTGGGAAAATATGGCGCTCGCCAAGATAATGAAATCGAAGAAATTGACCTTTTCCGCCGATTGAGCAATGTGTACCATTGGTTTTTTGGGGGGTTTTTTCAAAATAATTTATATGTCCATAAAAAAAACACATTTCAGAGCAGATTTTTTTCTTTACATGACATTGTTAATGAACGGCACAACAATTGTAAATTTTCAGTTTTCATAAACTCTCAAGCTTTGTAGATCTACATCACCAAAATTTAGTTGCCATTTTTTTTTTGGTGCTAATTTTTCCTCTGAAACCAGGCGACCCCCGCCTCCTTCAATCGCAAATATCTCTACTTCCATATAAGATAGATGGATGGGTTTTTTAAAATCTCAAACAAAACAAATGAACATGTTTTAAGTTGAAACCAATAACTCTATAGTATGCCCAAAAAATGACGAGCGCCTGATTCCACCGCATCGTGCCATATTATAAAACTCCACTGTCGCAGAAGTAGAGCTTCTTACTGTGTGGCTCGTTACAGAAAATGGATAATCTGTGACCTTTTCTATTTCTC
>NW_004798298.1:14001-15317 GCF_000002075.1 Aplysia californica | reverse complement strand
TCCTGGCCAAACGGAGTAGAAAGGTAAAGAATTAAAAAATGCAAAACAGTTCACATGGGATGGGGATGTAATGATAAGCACGGAAAACAGTTTATGAAAAGAGTTTGTGAGGCTAATCTCTGTATGACGTCAGAGAGAGAAACACCGGGGAATGTGGTAAAAGAGTTAGGAATTTGGACGGAAATTTCGTTTGGCTTTTTTTTCTTGTTCGCCTTTTGAACTCATCGTTGCTGCAGACTAAACGAAGAAAGTGTTTTTTTGTCTCTGTATGCCCCAACATTTATCCAGTTTGGATATACAGCTATGAGTTAATGCACGAAGAGTGATGTAATGATATCGCAATTTATTTGTTTAAAGACATAGTTATTGACGCTCGATGAAGGCTCACACAGATATCCACATCTTTTTAAAGAAGATGAATTGTTATTTCATCACACCATGAAAAGAACAATCATTTGATATGTTAGACCAAACCACTCCAAAAAGTAAGAACAGCAGTAAGTCAGCTTTGACAAAATTACCTAAATCTCCCCCATCTTTTAAAGTTTATTTATCTAATCTGTAACAAAACCTATAATGCTATAATACTGCTTTTGAATACAACAACAAAATATTCAGTGAGAATCCAAGTGCAATCAAGGCGTGTTGAACGTAGTCAGCTCTCTATAATTATGTCGATGTCCATAGTGATAGCCTTTTACGCGCACATTTTGTAGCACTGCCTAAGACACTGAAAATAATGCCAAGCTCATTGATGTTATTTCTAACATCATATAGCGAAACGTAAACGCAAAGTTAACTGACGTTATTTTTAACACATCAGCTAAGTATGAATGTGAAGTTAATTGACGTTTTTTTTTCAACACATAGATTTAGGTAAGTATAAATTCCAAGCGAATTTTTGGCGTTATTGTATACATAGGTAAACCTCAATTTTATTTACGTTATTCTTAAAACATTAAGTCTAAACGCCAAGTTGATTAGTATTCTTTTTAATTCATACGTAGTTTAATGTAAAATTGCATTAGATTAACGCTGGGCTTTACTTCTTTTATGTCTGTGCGTCTCTTATAGTATAAATAACTGTACATATTATGTAGTGTGTATTGTGAGTGTAGCATTGGGTGCATTTATTCGAAAGTGCATTTTTGCGAACGGATGCATGAGGGTGTGCATGTGAGTGAGTGTGTATGAGTGTATGTGGGTGTGTGGTTGTGTGTGTGTCTGTGTGTGTGTGTGTGTGTGTGTGTGTGTGTGTGTGTGCACGTACATTTTGTGGGTGTGTACTTGCGCGTGCGCGCGAGCGTGTGTGTGTG
>NW_004798298.1:11704-13901 GCF_000002075.1 Aplysia californica | reverse complement strand
GTGTGTGTGTGTGTGTGTGTGTGTGATTGTGCATGAACATTCATTCATTCATTCATTCATTCATTCATTCATTCATTCATTTTTTAAAATCCATTTATATACACCTTTTTTCTCTTTCTGTCAGATATTTACACTCAATACATGATTATGATTAGTCAAAGATTGCATTAACGTCTTTGCGAAGACTCAAAAATAAAATCATAGTAATAAACAATATTATGTAGCTAGGATAGACGAGTGTAGAGACACTTTAAAATTCATTGGGAAGATTCCATCAAGTCAAAAACAAATAGATCAAACGAATTGCATAATTAAATTCCAAAATGTGGCGTGATGAATATCTGAAAATAAAGCTAGGAATCTATTCTTCTGTGAGTTTCTAATCAGTTGAGGGTGCCAACGTGCATTAGATAGTATGGTTTTATACACTGGACCGTAAGAATTGAAAGCATTGCATCTCCTGTATTAAGTATAGAGATGTGAATCTGCAGAGAGGTCATTTTTATTGCTTTTAATATTCCAATAATTATTATGCGTTACATATTATATATCATTTTATATTATTGTTATTCTTCTTCTTCTAATTATTGTTATTAATAACACACATACATGTTTGACGTCTGGATACTCTACATGCGCTATAAACATAATAGGACCTTGACAAAATCAGGCTCTCAAAACAGTGATTGCTTGCTCTTAGTCTATTTTCGAGTCTGGGGGGGGGGGGGGGGGGGGTAAAATGAAACGGATAGAGGATGAGGTTGAGGTTGGGAGTGAAAATGAATTTGACATTTTTACCGAGCACAAAAGCATCTTCGAGGGCAAATTTTTTGGTCCTGTGTTTAGCGTAAAGGAGATGGAAAAAGGGAAACGATGAAAGCCAAACCAAAAAACAAAAACAAAACAAAACATAGTAATGCCACAAAATACTTTTGCACAATGTTATCCATCTGGACATAGTTTACTTTCCACATGTAGAGGGGTTGCGAGTCCTGCTGGTGTGACGTGGATCTGTCTGGCTGATTGTGTGTGCGTGCGTGTGTGAGTGAGTGTGTTTATGTGTGTGTGCGAGTGTATGTTTGGTGTGTTTGTGTGTGTGTATGCTTGCACGTGTGTGCGTGTGTGTGGGTGTTTGTGTGTTTGTCTGTCTGTAAGTGTGGGTGTTTGTGTGTGTGTGTTTATGTGTGTGTGTATATGTGTGTATGTGTGTGCGTGTGTGTGCGTATGTGTGCGGTGTGCACGTCAGCATAAAACGCGTTTCGAAGGTGAACAAGTATGACAACTGTTGTTTTCATAAATATTATAAGAGAAAGAAAAGGACGAAGTCTCGTTAAAAATAACGGGTGAGTGGGGAAAAAGAAAGGGATCTTGGGAAAAAGTGAGTTAGCGTTTCAACTCACTGTTTGGCACCACTTGGTTGTACAAGTGGACGGAAACACATTAGCAATAGAAGGAACGCAATTACGGATACCAGACCAGAAACCCATCAGACATCTGCCAAGGTAGAACAAGACAGACAGAAAGAAGAAAAAAAAGTGAAAGAGATAGGTACAGAAAAGATGTGAAAAGATGGAACAAAACAACGAAAATATTACAGAAGAAAAGAATGAAAGAAAAAAAAAGATTGACTGACTGAAACCCAAAAAAGATTGGAAAACGAAAAATAAAATAAATACAAAGAAGAAAAAACGGGAGTAAAAGAATAGAAATAGATAATATAGAAAAGGTGTAAGAAAAGAGAAAGTCAATTTTAGTTATAGTTTTAGTACGTTTTTCGGCATTTGCAAACAAATAAATTATATAAGTGTCGAACATTCGAAGGGTAACAAGAGAGTAATCTACACAGAAAGAAGGAGCCGAGGGGCGATAAGGACGATAGATGATAGAAAAAATGGAGCAGACCACACCAGAGAGCTCGCAACCACCCACCGAAATAAACAGACAGAAAATCGGAAGAAGATATGGTAAACAGAAGCCAAGCAATAAAAAGTTCTTCAAACAAATGAGCAGAGCACGTGTGTCGTGATGTGCCAGCATTCCGATCAGGAGACATGATGATCGCATGTCCCAGCGCAGACCCGAACTGGGTGCCATGTGTGAGAACGGCAGAAGATTCTGAGACGTCTCCGACGAACACCCACGAACTATTCGGAGACGCACTCCCGCACATAGATGCACTGCTTTGGGGGGGGGGGGG
>NW_004798298.1:7456-9334 GCF_000002075.1 Aplysia californica | reverse complement strand
AAGTGTGAGGCAGGCAGACATAGACAGACAGACAGACAGACAGACAGACAGACAGACAGACAGACAGACAGACAGACAGACAGACAGACATAGAAGCACCCTGTACTCACCCGGTTGTCCTTCGCCTTCTCCCCAGCCACCGACGACTTTTTCCGGCTCCGCTTTCTCTTTATGGTCCCGCCCCCCGACTCACTTCCGGTCATGTCCACTACGCTACTTTGCCGCCTGGGATCACGTGAGTAGCCTCTGGGCGGGTCTGGCAGGGGCCTGGGGTCACGTGGGTCGTTGTTCTGGTCGCTGTAGCGACGGGAGTGGGCATTGGGATCTACCACCATGAAATTGTAGGCAACGCTCGCCATGACGTTGGGTGGAGGGAGAGGTGTTGAGGGCGGGGACGGGGAAAGGCGCGGGTTGTTTGGCGACTTTTGACCTTGGTACGTCCCCGCTGAAGAGCTCTGATCTGAATCGGTGTTTCCCAGATTGTGGCCGTATCGCCTCTAGAGAGGCGAATGATTGGTAGGGGGAAGAATAGGTAGAATCAACAAAGTTGTTCTTGCGAACACAGGTTCTCCTGCCGGGGTAGATTCGTCGTGCAAAGAGGGGAGAAAAGGGTGTTAAAAGAGCCTGAAAGATTATATGAGAGCCTGCAGGGGTGAGTGAGGAACTAAAAGATAATATGGTGGCTTACAGAGGTGCATGAGGACCTGGAAAATGGTTAATATGATGCCAACGAGATGTAATGTTAGAGTTCACAGTGTGCTTTGATAAGTATACGAGTGTGTGCATTTTTGCATGTAAATACTTCACGCTACTCCCTTGCCCCCAGACACAATTTTAATCATTTAGTATACATAAAGCGGGTTGCTCTGATCCTTCCTGTCAGAGTCAACCTCAGCTGAGTGAGATACAACACCGCAGTAGATAGACGCGGATACTTAATTAAAAGTGGAAAAAACACGAACTTCTCCACGAGCGAATCGAACTCATATCTTCTGAGTCAAGAGCCTAACTGTTTTACCACAGACGCCTGTAAGAGATAAATGAGAGTTTACGATGTGATGTCACAACCTTCCGAGAGACGTAAAATTAATTCCTTTAAAGTGGCCAGAAGTCTGGAAAAGGTGATGCAAGGTATAACCTTCGACTTGATGACTGTCAAGAACTATCACCATCCCCCTGCATCAAGGAACAGGACACGAATAAACACTTTAGAACCTTTCCCTTTTCTAGGCTAGCCTCCTGATATAATCCCCTGTCTTCCCGCTTTTCTGTACATTATTCTCTGAGACTCTGTCCCAGTCAATATCTATGAGGTACTGTTACTTTCGGGATGTGTCCTGGGATTGGATTGGTATGTCATACAAGGTGATATGAAAGAACGATTTGAGGGTATCTATAAAGGGATTTAAGGACTTGCAAGGTGATAAAGGGCTTTCTTTGCATAGTTGGGTGCAACTGTAGCTACTGATATGTAGATGTTGTTATAAATGCTGCAACTGCTATTGTTATTGACTTTGTTAATGCCGGTAATTTTTGCTGCTGAATATGATAAATTATACCCTGCTACTCAATCTTGTCTACGTTGGTTGGGGGTGTGTGGGTTTTATTTTTAGCAAAGACTATGTAAACAGTAGATCTATTGGTATGGTAATGGACTGCAACGTTTATCACAAAGAAAGTGTTTGTAGGGTGGTTTTCATAATGTTATGTATACAAGCTGAAGACAAAGTTAAACGAGTGAAAATGGAGAAATAAAAACACACACACACAAACACACACACACAGAGAGAGAGAGAGAGAGAGAGAGAGAGAGAGAGAGATTGAGAGAGAGAGAAAGAGACAGACAGACAGACAGAGAGAGAGAGACAGACAGACAGA
>NW_004798298.1:1915-7157 GCF_000002075.1 Aplysia californica | reverse complement strand
CACACACACACACACACACACACACACACTGACCGACAAATAAACTGAGCCAGACAAATATGCGTGTGTGGGTTAGTTGGGGGGGGGCGGGGTTACTTCTCTGCAGTCTCAAAGATTACACCAACATAAAAAGCAACATAAAGAGAACAGCGTTAAAAACGTTTTGATGCTTAGGAAAACAAAACTTAAGGAATTCACCAATATTTCCTGATAAGAAATCCTTGATTCTAAGATTAATTTTCACTTCCTTCAGGAAAAAAATTACAAAATTTCTCCAAACTGAGACAATAATTATCTTAAGCTAACCTCTCCTTGGAGCACAAAACCGACCTCTGGTTCAAATATTAATCCAGAAAGGAAACTGTAGCACTGGATGTCGTGTGGGATAACTCAAAGTTGTCACAACACACGCGGGTTGTGGTTCTTTTCCAAGTGAAACAGAGGACCAACGTCCTCCGCGAGATGCTGAAAATCTCTCGAACTCCCTTCCATGATGTTTGTTGAAGGAATGTTTGCGTTAATCCAAGTCGTTGAATTTTTTTAGAATACTGGTCAGTGGTCAAAGACAACTTTCTCAACTCGCCAGTCGAGTTGTTAGTCTTGGGGTGACAACTGCTCCAGCAAACCTGTAACACAAAATGATAATTATTGTCAGTACTGTTAACCAGAAGAGAATGTAAATATAAAAAACAGAAAGGTGTTGAACTACTTTTCCCTTCTCCACGTGGCGCTATTGACATGAGAATAGCAAATTGTTCGACGAAGCATTAACGAAATAATGAACGTTTTGTTTTACAGGCGTCAGTTGTGTAATGGTTAGGCTTTTTGCTTGGCGCATAAAATTTGGTCTCACGTCAAGAAGGGATTTTGTCGACAGCTTTCTTCCAGGATGACTCTAACTTCTTACACTCGTTGTGTCGGAACTTATCTGTTTAATTTGAGCGGTGCTGGAATAACTTTTATCTACATGATATTTAACAGTCTTGTGGAAATTGATAAGCATTCTATAAAGAGGTACTTTAGTTATAAGTATTATTGGGTAAGCGGATTTGCCCGTTGGTCCTCTTTCTTGTGGACGTCACAGTACGTCATTTCCAATAGACCATTGCGAAAAATTCTCTCAGGAGATTTGACCCTCTAAATGCTCTATTGATATAATTCTGGACATTGGGATCGCCAAATTATACAGTTTTAACCACCAGAGTAATCACCTGCATAAGACTTAGACAAAAAATCTATTCAGAGAGGAGATTTTAAAGTTCCATTAGAGATATCCATTAAAAGAACAAGAAATGATAGACCTGGTCAAAGCAGAAACCGTTCTTACACAGCAATGGAACCGAGTTAAAAAGGGGGGGGGGGGGGGGGGCTACACCCCAAATTCCCGATTCTGCTCAATATTATGGAAATTGAGTTGTACGACTTTTTAGCTTCCCCAGCCTCTTCTACAACTATTTCATTGCATAAGAACCCCTAAAAACCTAATTACTTCCCATACCGGGCATACCATTTCGTCATAAAGTCAATATTTTATTTTTCTTTATCGGCCGTTTTCTCAAAACGTGACTTTTCTCTATACTTTTTTAAATAACTCCACCATTTCCCATCCAATCTTCATCACATTTTCACAGAATGAAGAGAAGATGTAATAATAAACATTTTTCTGATGAATTCTTTATATATGGAATAGATTTTTGGTGGTGGTGTCTTGAGTGTGGATTTTCACGGATTTTTTGCAAACTTGAATACTACCTCAGGAAAAAATTCATTAAAAATTGTCTAATTCGTTTAGGAAAAAAACAACGGACGTATTTTTAGAAATAATGTTTGTAAACACGCCTACAAAAAAAACAATCAATCTCCATAAGCAGTAAGTGCGATATTCATTACGTAAGACATGACAACAAAATCCAATATGGCCGCCGTATCCATGGAAACGAAACTTTTTTCTCAAATTGGATTGCGGATTTTAACACTTCTTACTATGCTTGTTGTATGTGTGAAATTTGGTAAAATTCGGACAACTAATAAGCGAGAGAGTCTTCAGGTGTAACCCCCCCATCAAGCCCCCCCCCGCCGCAAAAAAAAAACAACAACACCCTTAAACCGAAATATAGATATAAAGGAAATAAAAATAGATTTGAAATGAAAAGGACAATCTTAGAAATTAAAATAGTAGTTAAAACGAATGCAGAGAAACCACCAACAACGTTTCAACCCCGGGAAATCGAGAGATTGATGGAGGGAAAGGCGTGGTCCTTAACATTAGGCACTCTTCCGTGAACTCTGAAATCTCGGGAATGATAGGGTCAACGCCACGTCTGTAACGAATTATTGGAATTATTGATTAATTTATCAAACGGTCGTGTGTGTACGGTCAGATCACCGTCAAGGTTACCGGTTGAGAGAATCTTTCACGGTTGATCGTAGCAAATTGGGCCAGAACAGGTTCAGGAGAACCCTGAATGGTTTACGTAAGATCTACTTTCCATCCGCGTTCTTTACTAGCTTCTGTTCTTCCCCAAAATAACTCCCAACCAATAATTTTCTGCTCTCGTGAAACTCACAACGACGTGATACGTCTCTTTGGATAATATCACAGCTAAATTCTTGACCAGCCCACACTGCAAACGCACTGAAAGTAACAGACAGGAGAAAGAAACAAAAATTCACAGGACGAAAAGTTATTTTATTTAGAAATTATTCATGGACACAACTAGTACCATGCAGGAGTTTTACTCTATGATCTGCTTAACTCTTCGAAAATATTCTAGGTTGGATCTGGACAATACTGTTTACATACAACAGATACAAAGATTTCTCTACTTTACTTTCCACGTGATATACTTTTGACAACCTTTGTTGCCATTAAGCGCCGAGGGAAGATGCAGTTTTCTGTGGTAGGACAACTCGACAGTTCTTTCAATTTTGGGATTTCTCACTGTTCCTTTGACTCCCTAAATCTACAAAGTTTCCGTTAAAGTTTGTTCATTCTTTTTTTTTATTTTGGGTAAGTATTTTACGGCCCTCGCAACTGCATAAGGCAATATGAGCGCGCTGTACCCATTGAACTTTTTTCAGTTCGTAAGAAATTTTGAATTTTTCCCAGGTGGCGGCCGAAGCCTACTCTTATCGATTTTGGACCACCAAGGGATCTATAACGTGCGCAACTAGCACACGGGGCCTCCGAGGTTTCCCCCCCCCCCCTTTTCGAGAAGGCTAGATGTTCGATCTTACCTACCTTAAGATCAGGGGTGTGGCTGAAGAGTAGCAGTAGAAAGGCTGCAGAAAGAGTCAAGAGCCCAGAGGACGGGCTAAGGAGGTGAGACGGTGCGGGCAGAAAGTTGAGACGAAAGCAGACGATAGAACATAGTTAGAGAGCAGGAAAGGAGGTGAAAGAAGAAAATTTTAGAGAAGAAAATCTTCCGTCCCTATTCGGATTCGAACCCGGGACATAATATGAAAAGATAGACAAACACCGTAACTTCTCGACTACAAGAGCCCTCGTTTGTTCATTCCTTGTTGTTGTTATTTTGTTGTTTTTGTTGTTGTAGTTGTTGTTGTTGTTGTTGTTGTTGTTGTTGTTGTTGTTGTTGTTGCTGTTGTTGTTGTTGCACTTTTATTTTGTTTTGTATAAGAAGAGAATTGCATCTAAATTAAAACGTAAAGTTTTGAATGTGTCTGAAAGGCACGTCATCAAGCAAAAGTCAATAACCACAACAGGTCTTTCTTTATAGCAAAACAAGTAGGTTGCTCTTATTAAATGCTTGAGCGTGATTTTTGATAATGATTTATTGTTTCGTGGGTATTTTTCTATACAAGTTTTTCATTCCCATGTACACAATTTAGGTCATTTAGGAGGCTGGCTCTGACCCTGCCTTTCAGGGACAACCAGGAAAGATATAAAAATGATCCCCATACGTGAATGGAACTCCAGTACTCTGCGTGTGAGGGTCAAGCATTTGACTGTTACGCGATAGACGTCAGCTTCCTGGGTGTGTAAAATAGTTTTTTTTTATTCTACATGGACTCGTAACATGCCCACGGAAGACATTTTGATTTTTAACGAATAAAGTCACATCTATTTTCTCTGCTTTATATTGAGGTGTTTTTTTAAAAGTTACAGCCATCTTTTTATCCTCTAAAAGTCACACTAACAACATCACTTCTGAATGTCTTTCTTGAACTACCACTAAACTCCCTAAAGTGGGATGGTAAAAGGCACAGGAATGACTTTTCCGCCCGGCTTTTCGACCTTTTTAGCTAGTTGCACCATTCCTGTCGTGAACCATTTATACGTTTCTGTTTCTGCGAGACGTTAGGTAGAAGTAGAGAGCTTTAGTGGTTGTTTTTGGTTATTTTTTCTTTCAGATAAAAATTTTGAGTTGGTAGAGAACTTTGTTCCTTGGGAGCTGAGATGGTATTTAGAGCTCATTCTTGCCAACAGAAAAAAGCCAAAGCCAGCTCGTTCTGCGAATTTTTCTGTCTAGTGAAGCCGATATGGATAATAAATCTTAAGAAATAATGTCCTGTGACAAGAAAAAGCATGGCTCTTGGCACAAACCGAGGTTAGACCAATACCTGACATTCTCTCTGCGAGTGCCATCAAGTGATGACCTTCATAGCATCGAATTTGGCCCTGAAGGTGATAGCCATTAACTACTCTAAGAAATAGCTGTTCTCTGAATCTTTACTTGGATCGGTTGAAGGGGCGTTTTGTTTGGGTTTTATGTGGGTTTTTTTTTTTTTTTTACATCAAAGATTTAATGTGCGTCTAAGACTAACAGTATTCGGAAAACGACTTCAAGCGAGAGCCTTTTATCAGTCTTTCATCAAGCCGAATCTAGATTCTGCCCCATATACGAAAATTCGAAAAATTTACCCAGTAGCTCTATGTAGAAATAATAGTTGATATGTAGCTTCAATTTTTTTAAATAACAAGATCATGTAACCATGTCATTAAACCTAGAAAGGAAACACATATAAGCATAAGAAAAATGGGAACAAACAAATTTAAAATTGTTTTCGTCTCATTTTTATTGTTTATTTTTAAATTATTTCCTACAGGCATTTCGTTTTTGCATTTGCTTATCAACATTTGGTTTTATTGTCAACTTCTTGTGTCTTTGAAACCAATCATTTAGACACTCAATGACGACACCCCCCAAAACTCGACTTTTCATCAATAAACAGACATATTATGTTCCCTGGCTACTTTGGAGTAAACACTGCGCCCCCCCCC
>NW_004798298.1:0-1815 GCF_000002075.1 Aplysia californica | reverse complement strand
TCTATCTAGCTATCTAGCGATCTATCTATATACATCACTGTCTCTCTATATAAATTATATAACATATCTCTGTCCCTCTCTCTCTCATTCTCTCACTACTCTCACTCTCTCTTTATCTCTCTCTTTATCTCTCTCATTATCCCTCTCTCATACATTCTCTCTCAGTCTCTCTCTCTTTCTCTCGGTATCTCTCTCCCGCTCTCACGATCTCTCCACCATCCCCCCCCCCCCACACACACTCACACACACACACACACACACACACACACACACACACACGCCTCCCGACCCTGCCCCACCCCTTATTCCGTGGATATAACCATCTGCTTGTGAAAAAACAAACATGGAAGGCTCTTTTAATTGTCGCTTCGAAGAGACAGATAATAACACGAAATTACCACAGAGCAGGAGTGCTCCCTTTTCAAACAATCTTCATTCTGAAAACTTAAAGAAACTTTATGATATAAAATTATTTGACAGCAATGAATATGCCACAGAAGATACAGCGTTGTCGCTATGCAAATTTCGCCTTTAAAAAAATGTTTTTGTGTTAAGATTTGACGCTCATTTAGGATGGACCCATAGCTCAGACTGTTGGTACCGTGCTATATGGAATCCCTAGTGGGACGTTCTTGAACATGAATCGCTTAGGGAGTTTGTAACTCCTTGAGCAAACGTATTATGGTCATTCGAAAGCGCTTAAAACGCGCTCTTTTAAGTCTTGATTCTTAAAAAGAAGCCTAACTACGTTAGCCACACAGATTTTTAATTCTGGGGTTTTTTTTAAACTTTGAAACAATGGCAATAAAATAAATGCAAAATAACTTTTTGAATTGTGTATGAGAGTTCAAAATGTGCCCTGGCATTGCCTTTGGTCTGCTGCTGATCAGACATGTTTTGAGTCCACTGCGTCCATTAAAAATTATGGCTTTTAGCTTTCTTGGTTTATTCTTACAGAAATATTCCCCAAGTTAATCTAGTCCCTGCTTCTTAAAATCTGATAGCTTTACAAAGCTCAGATGGACGTTTAACCCGAATGCTACAAATAACCTACTTACATTAATATGTCAATTGAAGAGTGAAGTGTGGGCCCCACACGGTGGTATTTCCGGGCTACACTTTTTGCTCGACAGAACCATCAGATGGTAAGCCTGCTTGAAACAGAACAGGACAAGAAACATAGCAAGTCGAGAAGAAGAGATGCCAGGACAGGTTGGTGCCATAGTGGCACTCAACCAACGGAGGAGTTGCGCCCCATGTTGATGCGACAGAGGACTATGTCTGTATCATGCTGACAAGCATTCTTTCTGTGCTTGTTAAGTGTGACATCCAGAAAACAAATAAATCTCCGGAAACTGTCTAGACGCTGAAGTCATTTTACAACACTCTCCACCCTCCCTCCACCCCACTCCCACCCCCCTTAAATCTTCCAACAACCCCCAAATTTCCCACATCTCCAACTCTCCAGTTCCGCTACCGCACCCACCACCTCCCTTCTCTGCAACTATCACTGCTGGTGCAAGGTGGTCTTCTTGACTGAGAGCCAAAAATAAAATCACTAGAAAGAAAGAATGAACGATCTAACAGACAACTATACAGATTGGAATGTAGACAGTATAGAGATACGATTATTGACAGACTCATAGACAGACGGGCAGACAGAGAAGATGGAGGAGACAGGGCAGTGTATGTGATAGGAAATTGTCAAATACAGGGAGGAACGATACGAAGGGGGTAGGGGAGTGGAGATAGGATGGAAAGAGACCGAAAGAGAGAGAGAGAGAGAGAGAGAGAGAGAGAGAGAGAGAGAGGGAG
>NW_004798297.1:232740-233956 GCF_000002075.1 Aplysia californica | reverse complement strand
TTCTCCATGATGTTACACACACACACACACACACACACACACACACACACACACACACACACACACACTCGCTCTCTCACTTACAGAATATCATAACTCTCTGTCTCTTTCACTGTGCTATTGGGTATAGCCACCCCCACCCACCCCCTTTACACTTGTCTCGTTCTTGGCGATCCTCTCCACCACCAGCCCTACACTTTTTTGCTTCTATTTTATTTTCATCGTATCCAGAGGGGTTGAACGCACATAGCCTTTTACAAGTCTTAATTTAATAGTCATTGAGATGTTTTTGTTTTTTTCCAGGATTGGACTAATTTTATTGAAGCTCTCCTTAGCTACGGTATGGCGATTCTTCGACATGCATGCAATACTACATGTGTATATTATTACACGTATAACTTGCAAGGACGACTTACGCTAATTTACATTTCTGTTGGTAGATTCTCTGATTTCCTTGCCGTCCACTCGTGTGCTTCTTTAACTCTCTCTCCTCACTGACACCCCCTCCCCCCCCCCAATCTTCCGGCCTCTCTTTCTTTTCTTTCTTCCTTCCTACCCGACGTGGGAATAAGTGATACAAAAGAACTACTTCACTGTTTGACTAATAAATGTCGAAAACCGAGACATGTCGATTTCTTTCTACTTCAACAGGCTAATGCGAACTAGTTCCCAGCATGCGTTTCTTCCTTTTCCCTTTCATCTTCGTCATCTCCCGCTCTCACCAATTGGTAACGCAGGAAGAGAATAGATTTCTAAGGACACTACTCAGCAGGGTTCTACTTTATGTACACGCCAACGTAAGGCGAGTGGTCGACAGAGGCTCAAACAGAAATCTGCGGTCTGCAAAACATAGTTTGCCTCAGCTTACAGCAAGGAGTGGGGCACAAAAAGAACCATTAAACCGACGCTCAATCAGGCGATCAAAATTATCGATTGGTATCGATCACGGTGTGTATGACAATAAGTTTTGGCGCGATTCAGAAACGCGGTGGACCCTCCTGCGAGGTGACCCTAGTCGCCGAACACATCAGAGAGCTAGCTCATAGCTTAAGGGGGGACTTCAATTATGGTGTGAAGTGTGAATATAAATGACAATGTGTTTTTATGCATGCGTGTTTTTGGTGGTGTGTGTGTGTGCGTGCGTGTTTGTTTGTTAGTGTGTGTGTGTGTGTGTGTGTGTGTGTGTGTGTGTAAGTGTGTGTGTGTGTTAGTGTGT
>NW_004798297.1:230668-231525 GCF_000002075.1 Aplysia californica | reverse complement strand
GTCTTTGGCTCCTGTAAGAAAAGTGTAAGAAAGGGGGTGAACTAATGTAATATTACACTTTTGTGAGGTGAAAAAATAACAAGGAAAAAAACTATAACAACATATTTTTTTTTAAATAACGCATAAAAAAAGAGAGTTAACTATTCACTTAGAGCAGTAAGCTAGGCACATTCCGTGGCGATACAGTAGGTCCTCGAGCGACAAGCATGAATCTATGCCATCTCGCACTTAGTACACTGGTAGTCTAATTTTGATTACACCGGTGAGACTGAAGTGGTAAAATAAAATGACACCATAAGTTTTTTCCGGAACGGTTCCGCTCACGGCTAAAGCCGTGGTTCCGCTTGTATTTTCCACACAGTTTGCGAATATATACAGGTGCCCCTATTTTAAAAAAATATTTTTGACATAATGATGAACACTGCCTTTGTTGATGACAACTAATTTAACTTTCTGTTTTCAGCTTAATGGTCAGTAATAACAGATACAGTGGAATCCTGATAAAGTCAACTTGCTTAAAGTCCACTCTTGCTTACAGTCAACGCCTCACTGTAAGTCCCGTTTTTTACCTTCTTTGGTAATTTTAAGTAGATCTAATTGTGTTTCTGACACAGTCAAACCGCTTGAGTGTTAAGCTGTGGCCTTTTCTATGTCTTGAAAGGCTTTAGTTGAAACATGATATACTTTTTTAAGAGCCTCGACAAGCCACTTATCTCCAAATCAACTGGGGACTGAAGTGGAAAAACTGCATATGTTCCCCAATTTGTGACATAGAGAAAATTGAATCTGCGTCTTTGAAGACTTCTGTACATCCTTTTTTCCACCTTTTAAAATGGCTACATTTCTGAAGCCCCCAG
>NW_004798297.1:226758-228716 GCF_000002075.1 Aplysia californica | reverse complement strand
CTCTTTATCTCTCTCGGTTAAATTATTTCGCACATGTCTCTTAACTGAAACGATTCAATCGGAATGTCAAATGTATCAGCCAGCATTATTATCACATTTTACACCTGTCTATTTTTCTATCCCTTTTCCGTTCTCTCACATAAATTTTATTGGGCAAGTTCCTGGGGCAAACCGCTCGCAGGGTGATCTTCTCACGCAACTGGCAACAATAGCCCTGTGTCACAAGGTGGTCGGTTCCTGGGCAGGGAAGGTCGATGGAAGGGTCGGTGTCGTGATTTGTGTGCATGTTGCCGTCTGTCGACCACTTCGATCTTTTAATTGTGAAAATTAACCCTCTGGTAACTGATACTACTGTACCCCTGTCTGCGAGAGATCCATCTGTGATGAATGACCCGGTGGGTTGTTACCTCAGATGGTGCCAGTTGTTTCTGGTTTGAATCAAAAAACGAAATATACCGGAATCAGAGTTTTTTTTATAGTATAAAAAAGGTTTTAACAATGTTAATGGAAAGATGTATTGAAGCACAGAAAGGTCTGTATTTATGGTTCATAGATTATTCAAATGCGTTTGATAAAGTTAGACATGATGAGCTATTTAAAATACTGCAAAAGCTAGAAATATATGGAAAAGATCTAAGAATTATCAGGAATTTGTACGAGGACCAAAATACTGCTGTACGAATTAATGGAGAATACAGTGAATATAAGCGGATTGGGAGAGGAGTGAGACAAGGACGTGTTATCTCACCAGACCTCTTTACTTTAACATGTACAGTGAAACAATTTTTAGAAACGTGGAAGAATGTCTAGGTCGCATAGTTAATGGAAAAATATTAATAACATCAGACATGCGGATGACACAATTTAAGTGCAGACTCAGAAAAGGACATTTAATTGCTTCTAGATACTGTTGCTACAGAAAGTGAATTGGAAGGATTATTGTTGAATGTAAAGAAAACAGAATGTATGGTAATATCCACAAAAAAGCAGCAAATCCTAGTTGTAATCTCATTAGCAAAGGTGAAAAGATCAAATAAGTCCAACAGTTTAAATATCTAGGATATATGATAGTATCTGATGCCAAATGTTCCATAGAAATAAAATGGAGAATTACAATGGCTAAGGCTAGTTTCAATAAAATGAGCCAAATTCTGAAAGATAGAAAAATCTCAATGACTACCGAAATGGACGTTCTGAAATGTTATGTATGGTCAACCCTTCTATATGGCTGTGAATGCTGGACAATCACAAAAGACTGTGAAAATAAAATAGAAGCAAGAGAAATGTGGCTTCTTATGAGACTGCTAAGAGTATCGTGGAAGGAAAAGAAATCAAATGAGGAAGTACTTGAAAAGTGGGACGCTCACTGTTAAAAGCAATCAGGGAACGACAAATGCAGTTTTTGGGACACCTGAATAGACATAAGGGTCTTGAACATCTAGCTCTCACCGGCAAAATTAAAGGCAAACAAGGCTGGGGTAGGACCAGAGTAAAATACTTAGAGAACCGAAACAAATGGGTAACAGTGATATGACCTCGCATGAAACTCAATTCACTCATCCACTGCAGATATAGATAGCATCTTTTTCACTATGGAAACGCTATCCTTTGAGATTTTTTTTATATTTGAAAAGAGGAAAAAGTCAGAGGGTGAATAGGGCGGAAGGGGAGAATCTCGTATTTACTCGGCTTTGCTGTTTGAGTTGCCTTCACCGCTCTTTGCGCTGGAACATGGTCTTTAAGCTGGGTTTTTTTTCTCAACTTCGCTCGTATTCAATAACGACCTTCGATCGCTACTACACTTTTTAGTTCAAACTGTTCATCGGAAGTTTTCAAAACTCCACGCGCAGCATCCCAAAAAGATGGAAACAACAATATACAAGTTTCATAGTTTTACGGCAACGCTTGAGAGAGAGAGAGAGAGAGAGAGAGAGAGAGAGAGAGAGAGAGAGAGAGAG
>NW_004798297.1:223673-225296 GCF_000002075.1 Aplysia californica | reverse complement strand
ACACACACACACAAAACAAAATAAGATAAGATAAGATAAGTTAAGATAGTGCTTTATTATCCCAGGGGGAAATTTTCCTTGGCTGTACAGGACCGAAAAACGCACGTAGGTATACTTTAAAAATTTTAATTATATATTGCTCTCATTAAAATTTAATATGAAAAGAGAAGTAAAGCTGACAAAATGTACATTAACATCAAATGCATCCTTCAACAACATGCAGGAATTTGAATACTAGACCTTTGGAGTTATATACATAGATACATACTCTAAGAGCAACACACATCTATGCTCATTCTGAAAAAAGCCTTATGCTAGATGGTAAAAAAAATTTCTTTTATATCTTTCTTTCTTTGTTTTTGGAGATACAAATCTGCCGCTGCGTGATCTTCCTTTTTTGTGGAAAAGGGATGTGATGGGTCGTTTATAATGCTTTTTATCTTTTTTATACGTGTGGTGTTATACATTTCATCCATTCTATTAAAATCATACGCAGAGATCTTGCTGGCTTTCTTAAGGTTCTGTAAAATTTTTCTTTATCTTTCACCTTACAATTCCCACCCCAGCGGCAAATACAAAATAATAGCACACTTTTAATCTTAGAATGGTAAAAAAAGGACACAATCTTATTGTCAACACGGAAACTTCTTAATTTCCTTAAAAGGAACATTCTTTGATTTACTTTTTTATGAACAAGAGCAGCGTGAGGATGCCAGAGAAGTTTGTTGTCGATTGTTACGCCAAGATACTTGTAAGAGCTTACCACCTCCACCCCTCCATCTTTAATAAATAGTGGTTGCAATTGGTCTTTCTTTACTCTAAAGTCTATTATTATTTCCTTTGTCTTTTTTACATTTAGTAAAAGGAAGTGGTTATCACACCAATTTGTAAATAGATTTACAGCGTCCCTGTATTCATTCTCTTTAGTTGTTATAAGGCCTTTTATTAGTTTGGTGTTTTTGTTATCAAAAGTACAGTCGTGGGTGTAGCGCGTAAACAAGACAGGGGAGATTACACAGCCTTGGAGCGCACCGGTGTTCGTGAATATTAGGTCGGATTTTACACCATTTAATTTTACATATTGAGGTCGACTGGTTAAGAACTCAAGAATCCAAGCTATAAAAGCCTCGTCGTCACTGAGCAGCACAGGAAGTAAACTCCCACTAAAGTATTTGAAAGTCAAATCCCTGATCAGCATTAGGCCTTAGATACCAGCTGTTGACTATTTAGTGTTCTCTTCAGAGTACTTTTTAAAAAAAAACTGCAAGGGTTAATGTCTCCGAGTTTGGGATTAACCTGTGGATTACAGCGCCCGATCACAGGCACTTACACGCCATGACGCAACTCGCCGTTGCTAAGCAACCGCAGACCTGGACACAGAGGTGGTGTCTCATCTAACAGGTCAACCCCTCGGCCGGGTGTGAAACGTGGTGAGAGGGAGGGAGTGGTGAAGATCAAGTGAGAAGGAGAGTGATACATGTGTGACTGTGTGAGCATGTGGCCTTGGTTGAATGGGTTACAAGCAACAAGGAAAGAAAGAGAGGAGCCTGAGGGCGCAGAGGCTCGATTAGAGGTGTGTGAGTGTATGTGTGTGTGTGTGGGGAGTGGGGGGGGGTGTGTATA
>NW_004798297.1:221520-223449 GCF_000002075.1 Aplysia californica | reverse complement strand
TGTGTGTGTGTGTGTATGTGTGTGAGAGAGTGTGTGTTTATTTGTGTTTGTTTGTATATGTTTGTGTGTGTATTCCTATGTTTGTGTTTATGTATGTATGTATGTGTGTGCGCGTCAGTGTGTTTGTATTATAGTGTGCAGCATTGGAAATTATGTTTTACTCTTTGATGGATACAATTTAGATCATTTTGGAGGCGGGCTGCTTCGATCAGCTAATACTGGGTGGAATATTATACCATCCCTGCTGAAACAGTGCATATATATTTATATGTCTTGCTCTTCCCAAGTCATCCGTCTGTTGAGGCTTTCCAAGTAAATTGTTCTGTGTCAACCCCTGCTTCGTTTGCCTTCAATTTTGCTAGTGAGACCTACACGTTCAAAGCTTTTGCGTCGATTCAAGAACTCAGAGGGCTTATATGTATATAGTAAATGTAGATATATAGAAACAGTATTTTTTAATAGATTTGGGTGGTGGTTGGGATGTGAAAGAACAGCAAATTTGTTGCCGTTTAAAAAAGGAGTTTAACTAGACATAAATACGTTCTATTGACAGACTCACAAACATGCTTAAATGCAAGAAAAGACCAAGGAGGTCAACAGCCTATCAAGGAATGTTGGCCTACGTATACATCCGGGCAAGTCAAAAGTAGATAAGTTAGGAACGTTTCAAGCCCTGCTGTGACAGTGGAAGACACTCCACTGGAAGAAGTGGACTCCTTTACCTACCTTGGAAGTGTCATCGATGGTAACGGTGGAACCGAGGCAGATGTTAAGCACGAACCGCCAAGGCAAGGTCAGCTTTCAATCAGTTATGAAAAGTCTGGAAAGCAAGCAAGATCTCAATGCGCACCAAGATTCGACTCTTTAACTCCAATGTCAAGGCTGCGAAACTTGGGAGACAACAAAGACAATACTGAATAAAGTCTAGACTTCCATCAACAGATGTATAAGGAGTATCCTAAGAATTAAGTGGCAGGATAGAATAAGAAATGAAGAGCTGTGGGAAAGGACAGGACAAAAAGACATAGAAGTAAAAATAGGACTAAGAAAGTGGCGATGGATGGGACACATATTCAGAAATCCCAGCGGAAACATCTCAAGTCAGTCTCTGCAATGGAACCCACAGGGAGCACGAGGCAGGGGTAGGCCATGCAAAACTTGGAGGAGATGTGTGGAAAGGGACATGAGAGAGATGAAACTCGCTTGGAACGAGCTTGGAAAGATGGCCCAGATAGCGATAGATGGAAGAAGTTTGTATATGGCCTATACCCTGCAAGGGGTGGAAGGCATTGATGCTGAAGAATGACAGACTGTGGACTGTTTGTTGGAGATGTAAGTTCAATAATTGGTTTCCTGCCTCCAATTACATGTATTTCGAAAAGGGCACTGAAATTGTATACTAATTTTATGCTCTTTTCGGCGTTACGGAATCTGTTTATCGCTTACTTTGGGGGGGACCCAGCTGCCTTCGAAATTTCGATTAATTGTCTTCCAATTAGATGCCCCTGTGTGGTCCCCTTCATATGTAATATACTTTTTATAAAACAATAATCCTTTTACACACGTACAGAATCGAATTTAAAATGGTAATTCCGCTTGCTTGTTTCCTCGACCCTTCTTGTAAGAGCCACCAAGAATTACAGGAAACATTCCAACAAAAAGAAAGAAGAGAGATACTCGATGAAGTATATAGGCCTACCCGGCTTGAGAACACACATTATATATTATGTATTTACATGCAAGAGTAAGAGCCTAACCGATACACAGCATGTGAAAAAATCATTCCCGTCCACAGTCATAGCTCAAACAATTCCATAATAGTCAATCTCTCCCTCCTTTGCAACCTCCCTCGATTCAACTGCCCTAACGACCACCTGCCCAAAACAATCACCTGTACAAACAAACATTTCCCACTTCCCCTGCCCCCCC
>NW_004798297.1:218805-220169 GCF_000002075.1 Aplysia californica | reverse complement strand
AAGAAGAAGAAGAAAAAGCAGAAGCAGAAGAAGAAGAAGAAGAAGAAGAAGAAGAAGAAGAAGAAGGAGAAGGAGAAGAAGAAGAAGAAGACGATTTTATCAGGCTGTAATGTTTGGGAGAACGTGTCAAATCATCGTACAGGCTTCAGTTTTTACTTTTGTCGAAAAGTGTTCTAATGTACAGTGAACCCCAAGACAACATATACATTTCTCAGTTGTTAAAATTTAGGACATAAATTGTCAATTGTTTCAGTCCATATAAAGCTCGCTGTCCCCTCCCCCTCTCTTCAAACAATAACCACCACACACCTCTCTTGTTTTGTATTTAAACTACAGTAGAAGAAAACTTTAACACTCTATTTTTAAACGTGTCTTTCTCCAACGTCATCAAAACTTCCTAATGGTGTTCCACCATTGAGAGTGGAAACAGCCACGAGAAAATTTTAGATAGTGCATCCTGATTTGGAATCTCCCTAACACTAACGCAGAACCGTACTCCAAATGTAAAATAACTCTTTGTTAAGAAGAGATGCCAAACGTCCAACACTGACAAATTGGCACAAGAGCTATTTTTCTCACTTTTGGCTATTCTAATTCATATTATTGTTTAAAGCATGCCTGCAACGTTAACAATACTCTGAGTTTGGCCCTCTGCGTGATTGAATTGACACCTCTGGTGTAAAATGTAGGTATTTTTTATCCTCTGATATCATTTGTAATTTGTTTTCACCCGTTTTTTAAGAGTCCTTATCTCTGTCCTGCGGTCTCCCCGGAACTTTAATAATAAAAAATGTAGGAGTTTTTAAACATAACAAAATCAACATGACTTGCAAAGATTATTCTAAAGGGCACTGTACAAGGAGGGAGCTGAGGGAGAAGGAAAGCAGACATAAAAAGAGATTGACAGACAGAACAAGAGATGGAAGGCTGAAAATAGAGAATGAGGGAGAAAAATGATTGCTCTATAATCCTTGGTGCCCCAACGGTCATCTTCTTGACTAAGGGATAAATAAGTAAGTACGTTTTTACGCCACGATTGACATAATTTCGATAACATAAAAGGCGGGATTCGACCCTTACAGGGTCAGCCAGACTGAGAGGGATACAAAGCCCCAGCAGAGAGACCAAGATACTCCACAAACGGTCCCCACTCTCGGCAATCGAAATCAGATATTCTGCGTTCCACGGAAAAATGTCTAGCTACTTCACCACAAAAGCCTGTAGCAATTCAACGACATACAGTAATCTGGCTAAGGAGGCTCAACGCCTATTACGTGTGTAAGTCATGTAAAGTGAGGGGTTTTGATCACCTTTTCTCATTTGCTTATATTTATATATAATATATTAAATATATTATATTATGT
>NW_004798297.1:214311-216978 GCF_000002075.1 Aplysia californica | reverse complement strand
AATTAAAAAAACTTTAAAAAACCCAACCCCAACTTATAATACTATTTTTTAAAACAAGAAATACAGAAAAAAGAGGAAAAAAGCTGTAGAGATTAAGCTTATTATTTTTTCCCCGAAAGATTTACCTACAACAGCAACTACGTTTGCAGCCTGTTTATTTTGTTCAGATGCTGCAAAGATAAGACTGAAAATAAACGAGGGAAAAGGGTGACAATGTTCAAACAAGCTGTTAACTTTTGTCAAACTGGTACAATCCCACTTATTCAACGTGTTGGTCCGTTGATTTGTTTGCTTTTAATATCCACCCCCTCCCTCCTGCAAACTGCCTCTTTGTCCCTGTCACTTTAATTAGTTGTTCATGTAAAAGCTAGGCACAGAGACACCGACGAGCATACGATAGCCCGATTACCAGCCCCCGTAATGCCTACCACCACTCTTCAAATCCGTTAAAGCTCTACAGAACCGATCCCATTAGCGAGTCCGCTTAAATGGCCCCTTTGTGGGCACCCAATCCCGCCCAATCCCCGCCAGCAGCACACCAAGCGGAGGGAGGGAAAACTAACTCGTCAGAGAGAAGGGAAGCAACTCTAGTACGGCTTCCGGTGAACTTTCACTCCTGGTGGGCTCCCGTTCCGGAAATGTAGCGAGGAAGCGTGCGGGCGCATGCGCTCTTCCGATGTCGCTATGGGAATCTCTATGTCAACAAAAGCGGGTTGTCCTGGTCGAATGTCCGTACCTCGGTAGCTGTCTCGGTAGACACGGGCTCGTGGACACAGACAAAAGGCTGAGGTGCTTACCGCTAGAACCACTTGGTACAGCGCTGTAGTTTTATCTCGCACTGTAAGAGCTTTGAGCTTGTGCTATTTAAATGCTTGGTTGTAATTTAAATTATAAATAAGCATTCGTTATTATTTGGCTAGAAGCTTCTTGATTTTATTCGATATTTAGACGAATTCCGTACATTTTCTCATTTGCAGGACTTTGTCAAGTAGATCTTCCGTCAAGATACGCAGACCGAAGGATTAATATACAGGTAAGCACAAACGTTTGATTTTAAGTATATTTTTACTAACGTTTTTTTGTGTAAAGGAAATCCATTTGCTATCTGCCTCTCTTTCTTTCTTATAGTTATAAAAGCGAACAAAAGTTACTGAAAAGTTAATAAAAATTAATTGCTTCTTATTGATAGTAATTGCATAACTTGTTGATTTAGATCAAGTTCGACAGTAACGATCAGAACTCTGGTACTTGCCATGAATAATTACCAGAGGCAAAGTATTATAGTTTGTTTTGAAGGCATTGTGTTTGAAGTAAAGCAAAATAATATGTCACTATAAAATGCAAATGTTCTTAACGAGGTCGGTAAATAAAACACCTCTCTCTTTACATGATTTACCACTACTTTTGGTGTTCTTATATTCTCGTATAAGCAATGCATTACGTTCAAGCTGTCTATTTACAGAAATCTGTCTTTTTTCAAATTAAAAAGAAAATTCAAAACCTGACTGACACAATTTAGAATTTTTCATATACTACTCGTGCGGTTGAGTTGAGAACGGAATATTACACCTCGTCTATGTATGACCATTATTTTGATAACATATTTGTTATTGTCCGGCATGGCTAAAACGTTTCAAATTCTTGTACTACTTTGAGGAGGTAAGAAAATATTCCGCGTTGTCACAAAAGGCCACCCCTGGTATGTTGTTTCATTATAATATGAATATTTATAAAACTGAGTTGCAACATTGCGCCAGCTGCTAAAGACGATGCATGTTTTCGCTTATACTGTTGGAGAAAACCTGCGAAGGAAAGAACAGTGGTTGACAATTGGAAAAAAAATAGAACAGCACAGCTGTGAGATCTGGCTCCGACGAGAAACACACGTTGCATTATTACTGTTCTATAATGCTGACCCTCTTGACCTATGGTCAACTTTGTCGTCAGACAACTCAAGTTCTGTCGTTTCCAGTAGTACCAGTCCGCCCTGCCGGATTGGACCAATGATCATTGTTGGTACATCGGATTTGCTGCTCTTCGCCGGATTTTACCTCCTGACTGTTTTAATATGCGATTACCTACCAATACAAAGTTGGTTTTGTAGTACATAGGACTTACAGTATAACTCGGTTAAGTAGGTATTTGTGCAACAAAAGAACACGTTATATTTCTGACTTCAGATTGCCAAAGAAACACCAATATCTTTCTTTCATTTAACTTTCGGTACAGTTCATGAAAACACAAAGATATACGCGCCCATTTGAAAGCTTTGAAATCTTCGGCACACTGGCAACAACGGTTGGAGAAAGGTAACTTGAAACTGGGTGTATCAATTAATTAGGAATGTAACAAGGTTAAAACAAGATGATGTACAGTGTTAGCTAAAAATACCTGCACGAAATTTAGAGATAGTCCCCGACGAGCAAAGCCTAGAGATGCATTATTGATGATGGGCACGAAAGTAGAATTTAATTAGACAAGTCGATACTCTCTTACACTTACAGGGAAAGCACACCGTTGGTGCCACACTTAAAAAGGCATGTACTCTTATTCACGTTTACTCTTTTATAAAGTCATATACACAAAAATTGATACTCGCACACATGCTCAAATTAACAATCACACACTCTGCCTCTGTTCAGTCTGTAAGTATATCGGTCTGTCTCC
>NW_004798297.1:212504-213690 GCF_000002075.1 Aplysia californica | reverse complement strand
GAGAGAGAGAGAGAGAGAGAGAGAAAGAGGGAGAAAGAGAGGGGGGAGGGTGAGTCGCAGGGAAGTGGGGGAAGGCACGAGATAACACGCACACATTGCTAACACATGAGAACTGGAGAAAAAAAAAGCCACGCTTGTTGCAAGCAGAAACATTGAATAATAAACGATCAAGACTGGCAAACCATACAACAATATCATTATGTACTCCACCGAAATAAGGGAACAGGCAACTAAAACTATAAACGCGTACTCTCATGTGAACAGCCACATAACTGTTCGGAGACTTTAACATTTTTATATTGATTTAAAATCAATTTCAGATGCTCGCTGGTACCAAATTTGCAATGCAGTCAGTTTCATATGTTATGATTCTATATTATTTAAAAATGCATATTAGTCTAGTGACCTTTAGTTAGCGTTTTACCACTAACAATTTGGAGGTCATGCCCATATAATTGTATCATAATAGCCTAGATCTTGTGCTCACTGTACAGCACATCTTTGGGCTTAATTTGGCGTCAAGTGAAGGGTAAGGAGGTGAAAGTGATGCACACACTCGGAATAGCGAAACTCGAGTTTTGCCCTTTGTTTGGACGCCTGTGGTGCGCAAGCTTCTCAACGGAGTTTTTATAGAGTAAAGAGCTGCAGTCTTTATTTATAGTGCATGATCGGGGATAATATAACGTAAGTGTATGATAATGCCACGCTAAACATTATCCTAGTAATGTTTTTTTGAAAAGTCAGATCAACAACTCCTTTCTTACGTGTTTGATCTTGATAACAGTTTTGGATATAGCTAAAAAATTATGTTCAACGCATACTTAACACTTCGGATAATCAGTTGCGTGTACCCTTAAGTGTTTTCATACAGTTTGCTCGGTCCACAGTCACTGTGTTCATAACTGTACCATACCCGTTTGCCTTTGCTCGCCTTTTGTTGGGTTTTCAATCCAACCCTGCATAAACTTCATAAAAGGCACAAAGGCCTCTTGGCACGATCTGTATCGATAAAAGGCCCTGGCTCACGTTATCTGCGTCTAGGACGCGATAGGAAGAGTTGGCGGGTTTAACATTTATTGATTGGGTTACCTATTTCCTAGTGTAAATCTCAGCTCGGTTAAGACTTATATGAGGTGTAAGAGTTGGGCAAAGGAACGGGCTGGCGAAGGGGGGTGATTACGTGGGG
>NW_004798297.1:210048-212209 GCF_000002075.1 Aplysia californica | reverse complement strand
CTCCCCCCTCCCCCCTCTCTCTCGCTCTCTCACACACACAGTATAAACAGGAGAAGTATAAACGAAAAGACGGGGAAGGAAATGATATTAGGAGGAGGATTAGAGTTCGTGTCCGTTCCTTTATTGCCTGGTGCGGGGCAAGTAAACGATCTGTGATCAGGTACTTTCTATGTGGTAGTAAAACTTGGTCATAAACAGACTTATTATAGTAAGACAGGATAAGGTGCATGGTTTATCATTTTTATCTCAGTTGTTCTATGACAGACCGAGCATATAAGGTATGCCAGGTGAAACTCTTGGGTCAGGTAACCCAGACACACCTGGGTATGATTCGATGACTTCCAGAACGGACAACAGACGAACAAACATCAAAGTAGATAAGTAGGCTGACAAATAAATATACTAAGTTTATCTTTTGGTGGAAGAAATGTTTTGCCAGGATGGTTACTTTCAACATTGTATTTAAGAATGAATATGTGCTGAGGTCAAACCGTTGGCAATGTTCAAGAAGAATCTAAAGCCACCTTTTTTTTCTAATCTCGACTTGCACACACTTCTCGACTGGATTGTCCAACCTTCTGATCGTGGATGTCGGCTTATATCTTCTTTGTTTGTGTGATAACTGACTCCGTTTTATATTGTCTGACGGTCAGCTGTTATAAGACAATTACCTGTACTGGCGGCCACTTCCCATGACACACCTTGCCTTTAAAAAAAATATATAACAACGATTGTGTAAGATGTCCACCTATCGAAGACAGCCTCTTGTTTCTTTGGCAATCCGTGGCCGTCTCAGACAATTTTTCCTGTCTTTTGAAAGCTTCATCGAAATGGTTTAAATGAAAACGGTTTCCAAGCCACCAATTGGGATTATCCATAATACTCAGGTTACTAAGCTACACACTAACGACTGAGTGGTGTCTTCTAATTTAGTATTTAGCAAAGAAGCTGCTGAGTACACTTTCACTGCTCCCTCACGATTTTCCCATAATGAACTGCCATTTAAAATAGTATGTAACATACCATTCTATGAAATCATAAGGTCATAGCACATATGAATTATTTCGGATTTAGTAGACACAATAGACGAATTAGTTATTCATGTACCCTTGCCGATCACCGAGACAAAAGCGAGCGCCCTCCAGCATTAAGAATCAGACAATAAACACTCTCAAGTCTCGTTTGAGCCTTCGCTTAATGTTTGGGAGTATTTTTTATTACAAGTGACAGTCGACTCAAAGCAGAAACGTAGCTCCTACGGTTTTATCTGTCGAACCTCTTGCATTGTGCGCTCTAAAAATCAGATACGTCAGTTCTGACAGAACATGATAAAGAAAAAAGAGAAAATTCTCAGCCTACACGTTCAAAGAGGAAAGAAGAAAAAAATGGGCAGGGGCGGAAAAGATATTAATTAGCGTCTTGTGTGTAACCTGTTTTTATAGGTTGTCACTTTATTACAAGGATTCTTTCAATTTTGATGCCCCTGCAGATATGTCTCGTTTTTCTAAAATAGTTAAATAGTTGATTTACCCCCCCCCCCCCCCCAATGTCATCTTTTTGTTAACCAGTGCTCCCCACCCTTTCCCCCACCGTCTTTTCTACTGCTTAAAAGTGAATGTTAGGTCTTATTCGTGTCCATGACTCCCCAAACATGGCCTTTCCCGCGTGCATTCATATTTATTTTTTATTGTTTGTATGTCTGCATTTCTCCCTCCTGAAAACCCCCTTGCCCGCAGTCTCATATCTCCTCTTTCTCGTCTAACCTTTCTTACTGTTCTTCTATTCTCAACTCCCTCCTTTTTTCTGGCGGATATGCGTGAACTACCGCGTACTATACTTGCACAGAAACTTCACCAGTGTATTATGTAAATGAACCCAATCTCACAGGCACTAAGGGTTAAATAGTTTGTATTTCTGTGGCTTTATTCAACACTGTTCAAAGACGTACCAAGCGCAGAGAGACGTTAAATATTTACAGCTGAACGGTTGAGAGAAAGTCCCAAAAGAGCAAGAACTGTTAAGGTTATTTATCTGCTATGTCAACTGTATTGTAGGCCCGACAAATTTGTAAAGACTCGAAGACTCTCTTATTTTGACATTGTAGCGGCACCTTGCTTACGAGAAACGATCAAATGGTATTTGAATGTTGTTGGGGGGGGGG
>NW_004798297.1:196473-203973 GCF_000002075.1 Aplysia californica | reverse complement strand
AACTATGCAGAAATTGATACACAAGAAACAATAGGAACAAGTTTGCTTCTCCCTTGACACCGCAACGTAACAGAGGCCGGAAAAAGTGATGGTAAAAGTAAAGCATTATTGTTATTTTATTTTTGTCCGCGTCAATTTTTTTTTTTTAATCGGGTATCTGGAGATGGTTACTAACATCTTTGTTTAAGGAAGAGTTTTGCCTGGCATCTGCAGCACAATCATGTCATAAAAGTGATGATTAGAGGTGTTACAAGAAATTATTCTGTCTGTAATAACCCCGTGTATTGGAATAACTATTCATGATTTGTTTCTCGCCCACAGACGCACCGTGTACTCCCGATACAACCCCAACGACTGGTTCCTGTCCAACAGCTGCAACTACTCGCTGTCGGACAAGGAGCGCAGTTTCGCCGAGAGGCTCCGAGCCGACGCCTGGCGCGCCGTCAAGGAGACTGATGCCCGCACACGCAACAGGCAGAATGACGTCACCAAGAGATTAGGTACTTGCGCGACCTGGCTTGGGTCCAGTTTATCTATCTATCTATCTATCTATCTATCTATCTATCTATCTATCTATCTATCTATCTATCTGTCTATTTACCTATCTATCTTTCTAGCTATCTAGCTATCTAGATATTTAGCTATCAAGCTATCTATTTAGCTAACTCTCTGTGTTCCCGTTTTCTGTATCGTTGACCTTCTTTGTCTGTCTGTCTGTCTGTCTGTCTGTCTGTCTGTCTGTCTGTCTGTCTGTCTGTCTGAAACAGTCAACGAATAGGTGTATTGATATGGCGGAACCACTAATGTTTTTATTCTCCGCATTCTGTCTGATGGAGATAAACATTTTCATTGACTTTTATTTGCAATGACTTATTTGTTGTGTTTAGATAATGCCCATGTGAGAGGTAACGAGTCCGCATGATTGCATGTTCCCAGCAGTCTTCTTAGGTATTAGCACAACAGCCAGTCAGCTAACAGAGTACCCATAGCTTAGTCCTTCTCCTTGATAACTCCTTAAATCAATCAGGATCTTCCGTCATTGTTTTCTTAAGCTCTACACAATAGATCGTCATTTATATTAACTCAGGAAACCTGTTTTTATTTTATTTGTTCATAACCATTCATAGCTTACATCGGATGGTATAATCATTGTTTTGTTGTTGTTTTAAAATCATTTAACAATGTTTTCTCTGGCCAATGAAACTATTCACTGGTGCTAGCCGCTGTTTTCATCGGTATATCACTCTTCTCATGGTCGCTTCGCCATCTTGTGAAGGTGAGCGCGTACAGGACATTGCCTTTTGGAAGTCAGAGTTAAATAATGAAATCAATGCCATGGCAACCGAGATGGAGAATCTCAAGGTATCGGGGCAACTCTATGCCATTTTCTTACTTTGTACTCCGTAGACATCTAATGTCTTGAAACAAAAGAGCACGTTATTGCTGTGAAATGGTAGGGAAAAAACCCTCAATAATGTAAGAAGTGATTTTGAAGAATATTTCAGTAATTCATGTTTTGGTTTATGGATAAATCTTAAATACCCCATAACAATCGGAAAAACTTTAACAATAGGATAGGGTGCTTTGCATTTCCGAGAAAAAAACCCCAAACAAACAAGTAAACGGACACTTTACTTGCATGAGAAGGGAACAGGTACTGAGAAAGTGAAAACAGGAGTTTAAAATCTCGCCAGAGGTAAATATTCAACTAACTTTCATGGACATTTGTGCTCTTTTGTCATAAGACTACAAACAGTAGACACTCACTTTACTAAGTATTACTTGATTGTGCCTATTTTTACTTCATTTATATTTTCTTTTCAGTGAAACATTGATTAGTATGCTTTTGTCTGTGCGTATTACCGCTAACCATATGGCTTTCGATCTGGAATTCTATTTAACATTATAAGCACACTTCTGTCGTAATAGCTCGACTGTTTATGATCGGGATCGATTTCTTTCTATCTAATCCTGTTCACAAACAGCACACTCTTTGGAGCTTTGCGTCTTTACAGTTTGTCAAAGCCTGTTCATAGCCGCCCCGCCCCCTTTTTTTGGCCTATCAAAATCCGATAATGTTGTTCTCTTCATTAACGCGTACATTCGCTTTGGGCATGGTTTAGTTTTCAATATGCTCACTATTGGCATTTGTTATTCTCTCAGCATTTCGTTCTTCTCGAACTCAGAAGTACTGATCCTTATCGATGACCATTCTTCTCTTCTTTTTTAAAATAAACATTTCCTTCTTAGCCAGCTTCTACACTCTCGCCATATACCGCTTTGTCCTTTCCCCTCAATATACTCTGGGTTGTAGTTATTTGTTTATAATATTTACTTTTTTGGGTTTTTGACAGGGTGAAAGATCTCTGGCATCTATATCAGAACTATACGTCACCCTTGTGATAGGACCGGTTCACCCTCTAAATATCAATATTTAAGAACTATTTGATCTATAGGTTGTAAATTATTCATTTCATAAGCTCAGTCAAATGCAGGTTTGAATTTTGACAAGAAATTCTTCTTTTTTTTATTGTTTCGGTAAAATTTACTCCCTTTGGATTAGCCGGTTCTATCACAAGGGTTTCGTGTATATATTATTTACCCGAAGTATGAATACTTTAAAGCATATTTTACAAAAATGTCCTCCCCTAAAAACACATAGACAATAATGGAAAATTAAGAGCATCCAAACAGTTTTTGAGGTCAATAAATGAAAAGAAAGAAGTTATCCTTTAACCGCCAGACCCAGTGAAGCTTTCCTAACACTAGCATCTCATAGAGCAGTGCTTCTCTTCTCTAATTCATGACACTGTACTTTCGCTTACGTCATCATTAATCAAGTGAGGCTGTCATGTTCCTGGCCCTGAGACGAAAATGCCTCGACGCCGTGGATCTATGTCTGTATGATGTTGATCATATCCCCAATGGGATTTGCCCAAAATGCCATTTTGTCTCTCAACCCACAGTCTAATAATGTCGAATGACGGAGAAACATTTGAATTGAAACTGAGGACAACTCTTTTCCACCCCTACCCCCACAACCATCTCCATACTTCTCCCAGGGACCAGAAAAACATACTTACAGGCTACATGCTGAACAAAGCTTAACACAAAACAGATCTCCACAGAATGTTATTTTTCGAAACAACAACCAATAGCACTTCGTGTTTGATGTCGAGAAGTATTTTTCTTTCATATTTTCGTTTTCTCCTATATTTTGTTGCAAGTTGGTCCCGGAGCGGGACGATGTGGGGCAGAGTCGTTAGTTATATCTATGTACATTTGTTTCTGATTATTGAACACCAAGACATGGGCGATTGAACATATAAGGAGAAGATAGACTGTGCTCGTCAAATAACGAGAGAAGCGTCCAGAACACTTGGTGGCATGCTGTTACTTCAGTTGGTGTCTAAACTAAGCTTTTGTGAGGATAACCCAGGTTTGAACAATCATAGGGGCGTTCTTGAGCTTGAGTTGGTCGGGAAATAATGAAGGCTCTCAACGTACTAGGCTTGGTCATATCGGATGAATACTTCAATTCGAGGTCTCAATTCCTGATTAATAACCTTACAATGTTGTAAGGACGAAATACCCGTACCATATTATTACACCACTGAGAAGCTGAGGTACGCACCAGTCACACCAGTCTCGCATGATCTGTATGGGTGGTATAACTGACGTCCGGGCAACAAGTAGTAGATTCAGTGTGTGACGTAACCTCTCCCCAGGTGAACGTGTGTATGACATCACCTTCTGGAAGAGCGAGCTCAACAATGAGATTAACGCCATGGCCACCGAAATCGAAAACTTGAAGGTAATAAACAAACAGACAAACAAACAAATAAACAAACAACAGACATGTTCCGTGGCGAGACTGGTCAGTTCATCACCTCATACATTTTTCATTGGGATTTTTTTCTGCTCTTTGTGTAGTGTGCGGAAATTCCGTCTGAGAAGTAAAGTTCATTAACTACAACACACAATTGGACTGATTTAAAAATAAGACGAATAATCAATACCTTAATTACGCAAACAAGCACCATATTGATCTCTTTATCGATTTTGAGAATATTATTTGAATATTCTTAAACAAACAACATGAACACTTCCATAACACCATTGGATCTTCTTTTGTTTCAATTAACCCTTCGTATATTGCATTTTTTTAACCTCCTCAATTCTGGGTTCTGTTATTTTGTTCTCAATTAGTGGTACCTGTTTCTCTCTTTTTTTGTTTGCTCTATTATACATGTATTTTTTAATGCTTGTACTGTTCTTTAAAAATGAAAGCGAGGTATGCGCACGATTTGCTTTTTATTTCATCTCATGCACCGCATATTATGTTCTTAAGCTGTAGATTCGTTTATACTATTTTATTTAAGAAAAAACCATAATGAGCATCGGCTTACGTCTTACCAAGAGACGAGACAGCAAAAACATGTGCGCTCACCAAGCAAACTTAAGGGAATACGGTATTCTCCTGATTCCAAGTGTTTTACTTATTGCGAGTTTCAAGAAATTTCATTGACTCCTCATTAGAAAGTCCCAAGAGTTCAAATCACTACTGGCTTGAAAAAGGATACATTTTTCTCTCTATTTGGTGATCTGCAAAAAAGTGACTACGTTTTTTGAACTTTTAAAATAAATTACTGCTGCTTGCTCGCAAAAGTTTCAACACCTGAAATGAACCTTGTATAGTGTGTTTCGCTTGGTCTAAAGAGTCAACTTCTGCTTCTCATCTTGTTCTATTTAGATTTAGAATTGAGTCACAAAAAAGTCTAACACTTTGTTGGTACACCTCTGTTTCTTTAAATAGAAAATAATTTCGTTATTTGACTTTCCCCCTTTTCAAACTAAAGTTAGATAATTCCTTTTAGACCACGTTTGCCCACTTGTTATTTTCTATGTATGGTATTTTGCTTGTTTTAACTGGAAGTACGAAATTCTAGCGAGGACAAAATGCATAAATAGACTAACAAATATGCGACGAAAAAATTACAGGAACTTCGAATTTGTAGTTTATTGGCGTGTTTTAGAATGTGCGCATTTGCGCTTTGATCTAAGGAAGCATGATATCAAATTAAAGAACACGTTTCAAAATATCACGCCATTTACTCTACACAAAATATTGGAAATACTTTTACGCCTTTTGAGTAATACGGGATACCCTGATTTTTTAATTGGTAAGATTAATACGATTGTTCATAGTAGGTAACTGAGTTTAAAATCAAATATTAAAAAGAATAAAACATGAAGAAAGAAAATCAAATCAGAGGAAGTGCGTTGGCTGCTTAACGGTATGACGAGGCAACAACTGTTCAATTTCATGCTAAACACTTGCCTCGTTGTACCCATTTTTGTGTCCCCAACTCACTATTTTGTGTACCCCTTCCCCCCTTCCCCCCACCCCTGCAGGAGTACAAGCGTACGTGTGAGAAGGCGTTGGCTGACACGGCTAACCCTCTGCACATTGCTGAGGAGTGTCTCATGAACCGTGAGAAGAGGCAGGGTATTGACCTCGTGAACGACGACGTGGAGAAGTCTCTCATCAAGGTACATGATGATAATGATGATGATGATGATGATGATGATGATGATGATGATGATGATGATGATGATGATGATGATAATTTTTTTTGTTTCCTTAATGGGTCTGGCGGACTCCATGAAAAAATCTTCGAGCGAGAGCGAGGCTCTTTTTCGGCTCCATTGTCAATATGCTTAGCGGCACCTCCACTCGTCCAACTGACTCCTTTCGAATTGCCATCGATTGGCGAGAAGAGGTGCCTTTTTGCAGTAACTTGATGACGATGATGATGATGATGATGATGATGATGATGATGATGATGATGATGATGATGATGAGGATGAGGAGGAGGAGGAGGAGGAGGAGGAGGAGGAGGAGGAGGAGAATGAGGAGGAAAATGAGGAGGAGGAAAAGGAAGAGGAGTGGGAGTAGGAGACAGAAGATGAAACAGAGTAATTAAAAAATGAACAAAAGTGCAGACAAAAAAACCCCGGAAAAGCCGAATAGCAAGAGAACTTAAAACAATAAAAGCAATACGAAACAAACTAGAAACATAGGGGGCTCAAAGGTTTCTGTTTATGCACATTGCTGTCAATAAGGGAGGCTATGATATCTCACTCACCTGGGCGTGATTACTTTCTGTCTATAGGAAGTTGATGTGATCAAGAAGTGCCAAGCCAAGATGAAGAAAGTCCTGGATAAGGCTTACGTTCAGCTGAAGTAAGCACTTGACCCAAGCTTTATTGCTCTCTCTCGGTGCATTTCTGTCATGATGTCTGTTTGTGTCAGTCAGTAAATCAATAGTGCATGTGGTACTTGTGCTACTCCTTCTTGTCAGTATTCTTATCAGAGTTATATATCTGGTGAATTGTGACTATTAAATTGCAAGCGTTTCGTTCAAAACAATAAGAAAACATAACAATAACAAACACAACAACACGTAACAACCGCCACAACCACTTGTATATTATTTATCTCTATATTACCTTATTTTTTTTAGCAGTCAGTATACTGTTATTCATAATTTACAGTGGGTGGTTAGCGGGTGCTCGGATGTGGTTTGCTTCTTCTTTCCTATCAAACATCTATCGTCCTTATCTCTCCTTCTTTTTTTATGTTTGTTACTCTCTTGTAACACCTCTAATCTTATATGAACTTATGCAGTTGCGAGCGCCGTAAAATCTCTACTAAAACTAAACAGTGTTCATCTCTCAGTCTTGTTCGTTAGCTTGTATATTTGTCCATTTGTTTGTTTTGATAGCCTCTCTGTGTTTTTATCTATTAATCTGCCTGTCACTTGTTTTTATTTTCTCAGAACTAGATTCTATATTATACATCTAAAAATACGGACTTTTTGCTAACCCACAAGGGACACAATCCATGGTTTTCTTAATGCTAAAAACACGCCCTTGCTGATTCCCTTCTTATTTTCTTGCTGCTGAGACATCAAAACTTATCGTCTGCGAAATTCTTGAAAAGTTGCCTGCCTTGAAAATTCTGTGGGCACGTGTAGAGAATTGTACAGGCGCTAAGGGTTTTTCAACCCATCTCACTGTCCCCAGTTTAATCTAATTTCGTGATCTCCCCCCCCCCCCCCTTATTCACCCCTATTCCTTTCCCAAATCGTTTGGCGGTGCTCTGGTATTGTTTGCTCCTTCTTTCCCATCAAACGTCTCATGTTCTTAACATTCTCTTCCTTTTCTTTGTATGTCCCTCTCAAGTAACGCCTCTAATCTTTGACACTTATATGACCTGTTTGTGTTGCAAGTGGCACTAAAAGAAATTATACGAAACACCCTGTCTTTTCCGTTCCCTTCCAGGATGGACCGCGCAGCCCAGCATGCTCTGGAGATCGACGCCAAAGACAAGCACCACGCCCAGGGCCTGGATGACCGCATGCAGCAGCTGCGTAACTCTTCCGCCGGCGTTGGCTACATCCCGGGCATCGAGAACATCGACAACACGTGAGTGCT
>NW_004798297.1:191925-196373 GCF_000002075.1 Aplysia californica | reverse complement strand
TTGCTGAGGAGTGTCTCATGAACCGTGAGAAGAGGCAGGGTATTGACCTCGTGAACGACGACGTGGAGAAGTCTCTCATCAAGGTACATGATGATAATGATGATGATGATGATGATGATGATGATGATGATGATGATGATGATGATGATGATGATGATATTTATTTTTTGTTTCCTTAATGGGTCTGGCGGACTCCACGAAAAAATCTTCGAGCGAGAGCGAGGCTCTTTTTCGGCTCCATTGTCAATATGCTTAGCGGCACCTCCACTCGTCCAAATGACTCATTTCGAATTGCCATTGATTGGCGAGAAGAGGTGCCTCTTTGCAGTAACTTGATGATGATGATGATGATGATGATGATGATGATGATGATGATGATGATGATGATGATGATGAGGATGAGGAGGAGGAGGAAGAGGAGGACGAAGAGGAGGACGAAGAGGATGAGGAGGAAAAGGATGAGGAGGAAAAGGAAGAGGAGTGGGAGTAGGAGACAGAAGATGAAACAGAGTAATGAAAAAATGAACAAAGGTGCAGACGAAAAAACCCCGGAAAAGCCGAATAGCAAGAGATCTTAAAACAATAAAAGCAATACAAAACAAACTAGAAACATAGGAGGGTCAAAGGTTTCTGTTTATGCACATTGCTGTCATTCAGGGAGGCTATGATATCTCACTCACCTGAGCGTGATTACTTTCTGTCTATAGGAAGTTGATGTGATCAAGAAGTGCCAAGCCAAGATGAAGAAAGTCCTGGATAAGGCTTACGTTCAGCTGAAGTAAGCACTTGACCCAAGCTTTATTGCTCTCTCTCTCTCGGTGCATTTCTGTCATGATGTCTGTTTGTGTCAGTCAGTAAATCAACAGTGCATGTGGTACTTGTGCTACTCCTTCTTGTCAGTATTCTTATCAGAGTTATATATCTGGTGAATTGTGACTATTAAATTGCAAGCGTTTCGTTCAAAACAATAAGAAAACATAACAATAACAAACACAACAACACGTAACAACCGCCACAACCACTTGTATATTATTTATCTCTATATTACCTTATTTTTTTTAGCAGTCAGTTTACTGTTATTCATAATTTACAGTGGGTGGTTAGCGGGTGCTCGGATGTGGTTTGCTTCTTCTTTCCTATCAAACATCTATCGTCCTTATCTCTCCTTCTTTTTTTATGTTTGTTACTCTCTTGTAACACCTCTAATCTTATATGAACTTATGCAGTTGCGAGCGCCGTAAAACCTCTACTAAAACTAAACAGTGTTCATCTCTCAGTCTTGTTCGTTAGCTTGTATATTTGTCCATTTGTTTGTTTTGATAGCCTCTCTGTGTTTTTATCAATGAATCTGCCTGTCACTTGTTTTTATTTTCTCAGAACTAGATTCTATATTATACATCTAAAAATACGGACTTTTTGCTAACCCACAAGGGACACAATCCATGATTTTCTTAATGCTAAAAACACACCCTTGCTGATTCCCTTCTTATTTTCTTGCTGCTGAGACATCAAAACTTATCGTCTGCGAAATTCTTGAAAAGTTGCCTGCCTTGAAAATTCTGTGGGCACGTGTAGAGAATTGTACAGGCGTTAAGAGTTTTTCATCCCATCTCATTGTCCCCAGTTTAATCTAATTTCGTGATCTCCCCCCCCCCTTATTCATCCCTATTCCTTTCCCAAATCGTTTGGCGGTGCTCTGGTATTGTTTGCTCCTTCTTTCCCATCAAACGTCTCATGTTCTTAACATTCTCCTCCTTCTTCTTTTCTTTGTATGTACACTCAAGTAAGGCCTCTAATCTTTGACACTTATGTGACCTGTTTGTGTTGCAAGTGGCACTAAAAGAAATTATACGAAACACCCTGTCTTTTCCGTTCCCTTCCAGGATGGACCGCGCAGCCCAGCATGCTCTGGAGATCGACGCCAAAGACAAGCACCACGCCCAGGGCCTGGATGACCGCATGCAGCAGCTGCGTAACTCTTCCGCCGGCGTTGGCTACATCCCGGGCATCGAGAACATCGACAACACGTGAGTGCTGCCGGAGCGCTTTTCCCTTTCGTCAACCCACAGCCACATCCCGAATCGTCAGCCTCATCCCAACATTTGACACGGGTCAAACTTCAATCTATTTATAGGTAGTTACCGGAACATGTATTTGGCGAAGTGATGTTCCGTGATAGTTGCGATATATTGAGATTGTTTTGGTCTCTCTTTACTCATCACCACGCGATTTTGTTGATGTTTTTCCCTGGACTCTGCCTTTACTAAAATCTCCAATCTAGATATAGATCTAGAGTTGTAATCTAGTTGCAGGTTGCAGATTTCTGTTATCCAGTACATTAAAGAGATTAAATAAATTGGACTAGACTCTAGACTCTGGTAGTAGACTCTTCTACTTCTAAACCTTCGAGATTACAAAGGCCAAGCCCAGGCTTGTAAGGATTCGTTTTGTGTTGTTCAACACAAAGTCTAAGAAGTTAGCAAACCTAACACATTTTTCTAACGAAATGAAGCTTAAATTGACCTTTATATTGTCAATAAGAGATCTTTTTTAATCACCTAATCATCTAAGTCAGGGAGTGGCTATCCTCACCCGGGGTGAGAATAAAAATACCTTACGATCGACCTCTCACCCCGGGTGAGACTTACCAGCGATGGCTATTCTCACCCAGTGTGAAACAAGACCCGATTTTCCTAATTTCGGAATACTTTCTATCGGTGTGGATGATCCAATTGACAAAAGCAAAGAAAAAATGACGTTATAGCTCAAAAGTAAGCTAATTTGATCGTCTACAAAGATGCTATAGCTATTTCACTTTTCGAATCGAGCCGAACAACGCGGGTCGCCATTTTGTTTTGCCCGGAAGTTCTCGCAAGATCTACTCCTGCCCCCCCCCCTCTCTCTCTCTCTCTCTCTCTCTCTTTCTCTCTTTCTCTCTCTCTCTCTCTCTCTCTCTCTCTCTCTCTCTCTCTCTCTCTCTCTCTGTCGGCAATTTATCAAATCTGCAACCTGCAACTAGGTTACAACTAGATCTAGATTCGAGACTTTAGTAAAGGGAAAAACATCAACAAATTCGTGTGGTGCAGATGAGTAAAGAGAGACCAAAACAATCTCTCTATTGCAACTATCATTGCACATCACTTCGCCTAATACATGTTCCGGTAGATCTAACTACCTATAAATAGATTGAAGTTTGACCCGTGTCAAAGGTTGGGATGTGGCTGACGGTTCTGTATGTGGCTGCGGATTGACAAAAGGGAAAAGCGCGCCGCCGGACAGTCGAGATATTATTGAGCATGTGGGTGGTTGGCGGGTGCTCTGGTGTGGTTCGCTCTTTTTTTCCTATCAAACGTGCATCATTGCCCGTATCTCTTCTTCTTTTCTGTGTTTGTTACTCTCTTTATACACCTTAAATCTTCGGCACTTATATGACCTTATCCTATTGTAAATGCAGTAAAATGCTTAGTGAAACAAAGACATGCACTAATACATTAAACCATGAACTAATACACTACTCATTCAGTATTATTTTATCTTTGTAAGAATTTAAAGCTTTACTTAACTTGACTTGAATCTCTGAGAGAAGTGTGGACATTTTATTTTTGGTCGAGCTTTCAAGGTTCTTTTTTCGCTTGTGCCTGGCAAATAATCTAACAGTGTTAAATGGGGACGTGCAGTCCAAAGTAAACCACACATTTTAACGCTGAGATATTCACGCGAATCCATTCTTCTGCATATGTACCACACTTTTATCCAAGTATAAGTCACTCCTGTCGTCGTAATCGTATCCACTCCCCCCCCCCCCCCCACAGTGGGTTGTTGGGAGGCAGTCTGTTGTGACTTGCCCCATTTTTCTATCAAACACTTATCATCCTTACTTCTCCTCCTCTTTTTCATTTTATATTACTATCTAGTAACACCTTTAATCTTCGACACTTATATAGGTCCTATTTGTGTTGCAAGTACCGTAACACTCTCACACAAAACTAAAAACAAAATTGAACCCCCCACAGCATCACTATCCCAGAGTCGTGGGCCCGCTACACCCAGGAGAACATTGCCCGCTCCCAGAAGGAACGTGCGTCCAGCGAGCGGCTGCGAGGAGAGATCGACTCCACCCTCCGCCAGTGCGCCAACGACATGTGGAACAACTTCAACGCCGTGAACAACTCGTTCAACACGCGAGTCAGGGAGACCACCGATGCCAGAAACAAGCTGCAGGCACATTTGCAGAAGGTGAGGATCATAAAGGATACCATTTGCTTACTGCTATTATCGCAAGCAAGGCTTGTGTCCTTTGATTCTTGTACTTCACTCCCCCTCCCAACAAACTAAACAAACAAACAAACAAACAAACAAACAAACAAACACTACAAAAAACCCACAATTCCAGAAACAAAACACAAAACCCCCCCAAAAATAACAAAACCAAAAACCAAACCGACCCT
>NW_004798297.1:179292-191440 GCF_000002075.1 Aplysia californica | reverse complement strand
CTCTCTCTCCCTCTCCCTCTCCCTCTCCCTCTTTCTCTCTGTTTTGGTATAGATAACCATTCTTACAATTAGAAAAGGATGGCTTGTAAAATACACGTCGTTACCTCTATATCTTACCATGACTCCTGTTTTTATCTAAACACTCCATTATTTTTAAAAAAAAATCCCTCTGTTGTCGCTCTCTGCTCTTTTGCTTTACCCTGCAACTGCTGTATAGATGATCTTTACCCAAATTGAAACGCCGTCCTCCTAAACCTCTATTACCTCCCATCTGGGTAGTGCTACTGACTGAAGTGTCTTTAGACCATTCCCAAAGGGGAGATATTAACACGTTCTTATGCACAGTAGAATTGTAAATGGTCTGATTTATCAATGTCATGCCTACACTGTGCCTGAACAACATAAGGGGAACTGCTGCTTTTTCTTTCTTCATCCTTACTATCGTTATTTTCCCTCTAGTTCTTTTGTATGTATGTCACTCTGTTGTGAACTGCTATTTCGGGGGTGCCTTGATAGTCGAAGCAGACTTTGTGCTGTTGAGTCAAGAGAGGTGTGCAGAGCATGCCTGGTTCCCCGTTTGGACTTCTCTGTTGACATCCACCCCTTGGCGCTCATATGACCTTACGCAGTTGCGAGCGCCGTAAAACCTTACAAAAAACCCCGCTCTTACTTAAACAAAATGAATCCCTTTTTTTCACAACCACCACAGTCTGCAGCGTGAGGTGAACGAGATCAGAGAATCTGTGAGGATCCTCAAGGAGCGTCTCAAATCCTCCGAGCTGTCCCTGGCTCGTCTCATGAAGACCAAGGCCACCCTTGAGCATGACATCTCCGTCAAGGACAACTCCCTCAAGATCGACTCTTCCTTCTGCATGGGCATGCGCAAAGGCTTCCCCATGGATCCTAAAGTCGGGCCCATATTTCAAATGCCCATCTGCTAGTGGGGGATCAGATTTAGCAACGTTAGCAAAACAGTACCATCATGAAAGAATGTGATAGCCTTTCAAAATAAAGTATTTTGCATGTCATATGTAAAGTAAAATGATTCAGACAGATATTTCTATAAAATCAATTCTTTTCTTTAACGTATTTATTAATTTGCTGTACAATGTCATCTATTTGCGACATTTCAACATCCTATTCTCTTATGGTAATACCATGTTTTGAATAAACACATTCATTTTTTATCATCTTAACGTTATAGTGGACAATCTTGCCTATAGTTCTTAATCGTAATCATTTCAATATGATATTAAGGACATTTTAAAAGACTTTCATTCTTTGCCGTATTCATGCTGCACTAACTTATAGTGAACACCCGAGTTAGAATGACCTCAAATTTCATCAACGAAGTTGCATCTTTAAATAGACGTTTCTGCCTAGTGGTCTGTAAAGATCTGCGTGCCACTCCAAAGACAAGCACTACAACGTGCAAAGAAATAATAAACAAACGAAACAAAACAAAATAACCTCACAATATTCTTTTTGCCTTGTTGCGGAGAAATATTTTTCCTATACAGTTAACCTTGGTGCACCGAATGACTCATGCCTCTTTGTTGTACAAATCTTTTTGATTATTTATCGTGTGAATGATTGATGAATCATGTCCAAGGAACTTCATAAATTGAAGAAAGAAATGTATTTTGCCTTATTTCATCTTGTTTTAAACTTTTCACAACAGTATTAAATTCGCTCTGTCTCTACTGAATTGTTGAAAGAGAACATAACATTTTCGACTACGTCTCTTTTCCCTTTCGTCCCCTTGCTGTTTTTGCCCTTGACCTTGGTAGTCAAGGTCACTGAAGATGGACAATATATCTGTGGAGACCATTCTGGTGGCAACTGCAACTGACAAAGTGTGTCCAATCTTCCCCAAAAACTGGAGGATAAAATGTCTGTCTCAGTTCAGTACTATGATTTTCTTTGTATGTAAAAGAAATAATAAAGAGCGTTGCCTGAGCGTAAGGTACCCATGTATTGTAATTAATATAATATGAAAGTGCCGTAACATTTTTTCGCTCAAATGTGTTGAGTCGATTCTCCTCACAAAAATCATAACCACCACCACCACCACCACCAACAAGAACACAGTTGAGGGGAAGATAAAGCTTTGAGCCCAAAAGCAAAATTGTGTTGTCTCCCGTACTTTACAAGTTTTAGTTGTCTTTTTGTGTGTTATGTACTGTAACGTTTGCGGACGTTCAGTCCTATGGCCCTAGGAACCAGTGATGCACAGATCTGTAACATAAACATCCTAGTTGATGCTATATCCATCCATCCTTTCATCCGATCTTGTCTCGATCTTGAACAAGGCGTCTTCAATCTCTTTCCCTCCCCCATCAATCCCTCATGTCCTTATTCTTTAATCAACCCCTCCCCCCTCTTTTTCCGATTTTTAAACTCCTTCCAACCGTTCAGAATTGCACTCTTTTTTAGATCTGAAAAGTTTTCGATTCCAAAGACGCCCCAACCCCGCACTTGTCATCCTCACCCAGTGGAATGTTTGTTTTTTGTCAAGTGCAAAAAGTGTTTGATCGTTTGAGTGGTAAAAATATTTGATTTTTCAGTGTAATCCACTTCAGGGTTTTATCACAAAGTACAATACTTAATGCATCCTGATCCTCTATTCTGCCCACCCTACCGACCAAATGTACAATTATAACCACGTGTCGATGACGTTTTCTCGGAATCTCCTAACACTACAGTTGGCCTGCACGGCATTTTAAGTCGGTCAGTTCATTTGTGGCTTGATGGGAAGAACTGGTCAAAGGTTCATCTATCCGACCCCAGACCGTGTGCCAGTGAACAAAAGGCTTAGGACGAACTTGCGTTGTGACCATAAGTATTGGTTAGGAATTCCAGAGTTGTAGATCTTTAGAGAATAGCCAGTTGTCAAAAGCTGATTTTAATGTGCTGATATAAATGCTCCATGTCACTTTATATATTTTGAAATATAATTATAATACTATGAGCTCCTCAAACGGCTGTGATTTAAACGTAGATGTTGTCCCCACAACGAAAATTGGGCGCACGCGTGCTCGCGCACATATACATGTACAATGTATATATACATAGCATATACAGCAAAACTACAGAATCCTTCCTATTTCATACATACACCTACTCAGACTCGTACAGTAGAGCACGAAGTTGTAATGAATCTCGTCTCGTATTTCCACACCTAACAGTATTACTGAGACTTCTTTTAAATACAAGTACATACTGTACCATACTATGTATAAAAACATGACTTTTCTCTGCTCGGAGTCGTCCGAGAGACGAACGCCTTTTTTCTGATTTGGTCTTCTCGTCTTTTCGTGGCTTTGACTTTTCCTCGATGTTTCTCCCATTGTTTGTAACGAAACATGAATAAAACTTAAAGCTGTACATTGTCACCCTCTGTTTTGTCGACTTTTTGTCCTCTACAGGTTACACACAGTTAACCGTTTTGACAATAATATAATATATTTTATATTATATAAATTTGCCGCTTGTACAGTCTGCAAGCTTATCATTACAAAATTTAAGAAAATCCTTTACCGCACACTGAAAGTGTTTTCAGTAAGCCATGACATCAAGAATGTGATTGTTACCGGAGCCAAGAAGACCATCGGGAGAAAAGTGGATGTGTAACGTAGACATGTCCCAAAGTACAATTGTCGCAAAAATACGCCAACCGAGAGAACTGTTATACTAGGCATTTTGGAACAAATGTTCTCCAGAGTAATAGGAACACTAAACAGGTGGGTGATTGGCATGTGCTCTGGTGTGGAATCGAACATACATCTTCATTATCCCCCCCCTCCCCCCTTTCTTCTTTTCTTCGTTTGTTACTCTCTAGTAACACCCAATCTTCAGGACTTACTACATAACCTATTTGTGTTGTGTCCATTTTAATTCTGTTTGGACATGACAAGCAGGGACAAAGCAGTATAACGCCCAAATGATCTTGGTCGTTTCAATGAGGGCGTAAAGACCTCAAATTACAAGTCTTACACAAAAGATGACACAGTCAAAGTGCTTCGATAGTCTCTGTCAAAATAAACAAGTAATTAAGCCAATGGAAGCCCACACATTTCTATATGGTTCCTACTTCAGAAACATCGTTTAGCTTTGATTTCTGCAATGAATTTTGCTTAAGAAATCGCCACAAAAACAATAGGCCCTTAGACTTAGAGTGAGGCGCACAAAGCTATATTTGACAACTTCAGAGGGATCAAGACAGCTGGAAATCTCGTTCAGCGACAGCTATATCACAGGTTCTTTTTCAAGAATCTTAGACATGCAAAAATCCTTAGGTAGTGCGTGATTTCACCAAATTTTGGGTTGTTTACGCGTAAACAAATATTTTGACTCGTGATGATTACTTCAAATTGCGTTTCTTCCCTTGTACATATACCTCTTTTTTTTCTTTTGTTTGTTTTTTCTTTTTTTTAAAAAGGGGGGGGGGGGGGGGGTCCAGTACGAACTTGTGGCCACACATGTGGTTCAAAATGAGTGTTCTTTATGTGGCAAAGGTTGGGGTGGGTTATCAAGTTCTCTGAAGGTCACTGTAAGGGGAAACATAATACAGTACAGACGTCTAGCTGTGTATGTATGACCTAGGCAAACAAAGTGCCAAAATATGCAACCGGTGTTTATAAGAGTTGTGCGAGAGCGAACGTCCAGCCTTTCATTCTTTTCGATGTTTACTTTTGTTCAGGACAGTCTGGGAGCAGTCAGGTGTATTACTATCTGGTGACTGAGGCCCACATTTCCTAATCATCGCTATGAGCACTCCAAGTCCAAGTAAACAAACTTGAGAAACAGGAAAGGGCAAAGCGCTAGGGGCGACTGTCACTTTGATTTTGTTTTGTTGTTGGTGTTGTTATTTCTTTCTTTCATTTGTTGTAGATATTACTTTTTATTTTGTTGTTATTGTTATTATTTCTGTTGCTGCTATCACTAATATGTCTGTTATCGGTTTTTAAAAACTCTGATTGTTCTTGTTGTTTTCTTTCTTTTTTTTTTTTAGAAGTGGGGGGGGGGGGGGGAGCAGTTACTCGTCTTTATCTTATTTTTTCTATTCTTTTTATTGTTATCGTTTCATTGTTGTTTATTTTGTTCTTGTTATTACTGTTGTTTCACCAGCGTCTGTGCTTTAGTGGTTAGGCGCTTCACCGTCGTACGCAGAAGACCTGGGTTCGATTCCAGCGTGGGGAGAATTCTTATCTGGTATCTCGGTCCTTCTGTTGGGATGTTGTATCCTTCTTTGTCCAGGTTAGCCCTGACAGGTAGTGTCAAAGTCAGCCCCCTAAATTATTTTGATAGGGGCGTAAAACCCCTGCATTTGAAAAGAAATGTCTCTTTTGTTGCTGTTGTTGTTGTTGCTGAACGACTTACAAAACTCCACGAGAATAGGTCATTCCAAACGTGAATCACTTAATGTTTTCCCAACCGACAGGACATTGGGCTAAGTGAAGCTATCTTACGGCGAACGAGAAATGCTAATTTCCACCCTGCCCTGATAAACATTTTCATTTTCCAAGTGGTAAATCAAGACCATATCCTACTACCCCACAACAGCATGTTTGACTTCACGTGGCCAGTGGTATTGGTCAAATCCCTGGCTGGGGACTGGCTGGTCAAGACAGAGTAACGCGGATCAGCGATGTCATGACCGATTAAATAATGGCAGCCCGAAGTGTGAAGATAATGACTTTATCGCTTGCCTTGCCGCGTGTGAACTGACGGGTACATTAGCCGGCAAGATCATATTAAAGCTGTGCTGGGTCATATAGCATTGACGTCCAGGTATGCAGGCATGGGCACTATCTGTGCTTATAGAAAACATATAAATAAATAAATAAATAATTAATAGACAAACAAACAAACAAACAAACAAACAAACAAAGCAAGTGACGTATTCTGAATCGACTAAGGAGGCACCTGCTCCAATAGCTTAATGAGTTCTGTTTAGGGTTCCTAATAAATGCCGTATTATGATATTATGATTAGCTGTTTGTTTGTGTTTTAGCCGCGGTCAACATTACTAAGTCACTGGAGAGGCGGGGGTCACCAAACTGAAGCTCCATCTCCGATAGTAAGTTAGTAAGTACGTGAATGGGCTTTAAACTCCTAGCACCACTATTAGGTTAATTAAGAAGCGAGATCTCCAAATTTAACATCTGTTTCTGAAAGGACCGAGTCAAAAGCGTAGAGAGCTTTGAAAAACTTCACAAAAATGATCCGAGTTAAAGAACACCCAGTTTGGGATTCGAACCAAAGTCACCACTGCTCCGTGGCCCAGCAAGATACCGTCTCTGATAACGGAGTGCTGCATCTCCCATAGCATCAAACCATGTGTGTGGGCAGTTTAAAATCTTTCCTAACAGCAAAGTAGTTCAAGAGTGCTCCTACTTGGGATTTGAATTAAGTTCGCAAATAAGCTAGTCCAGGATAAAATCAGAGCTGGTATTGGTTGGCCCACGTTCTTCCATATCCTCCCAAACTATAACTTACAAACAGCATGGGCGGGCAGTTCTCTACATTGAAAAGTTGCTTCAGCTAGAGAAAAGTTGAAAGTTTCCTCTCAGCTACGTCACTCCTGTGGTACACCAGACAGACGTTCTTATAAGGGATACACATAATCAAAATCTTGAATGCCTCGGATAGATTACCCATAAACGGAATCAATATCCCTTGAAAAATTATGTGATTTAACTCTGAAAATTATAATAATAAGTTTGAATTGCCACATGTGTGCCACCTCAAACTTATTAGTTTTCAGTTAAATCCGGTGTTTCTTAAGGAGGAAAATGATTCGGGAGAAATTGGTTCCTTGTCTGAGTCTAAGGTTAAACTCGAGGTCCAAAGGCGGTTTAATTTTTTTTTTTGGTGTCAAGGTGTGCGCCACCGGACAACATTTTGAACATCAAGGCATAAAAAGAACATTTAACCATGTACTTTATCAACTGGTCCAAAACTATCTAAATTAACCCCGGTGAGATCTCACAAAACACAGTGACCTACTAATGTGCATAACGATGCTTTAAAAAATCGATCCACAAAAATAGCCTTTGGAAACATTGCCAGTAGCTCCGCCAACAATTGAGATCTCTCTTATAGTGTTGAACATTTTCTTCTTTTCGCTCGTTTTAACAACCACGACTTCTCCGAGCAGCTGACAATTGTCAAAGAGACAATTCAAAGTGACCGTAGGGACGAAAACAACAACAAAGACGAAGACAAAGACAAGGGCAAGGACATTTTTGTGGTTAATGTTAATAAGGTCAAGATCCTGTGTAATTGTCTGAAAGCTCACAAAGCGAGTGGACCCGATGGAGTAAAAAGTAACATTATTAAAATGTGTTCTACTCAGTTATCTCCCATGTATACTGATATTTTAATGATGTCTTTGAAAGTACGCCTAATACCACTTTCGTGGAAATGCTCCGAAATAATTCCAAAAGAAACAATCGATACAAAATTTTAATGACCTATGACCTGTGGCTTTAACATCAGTCCTTACGAAATGATTTTTTTTAAAAACGGGTTCTGAAAGAACTGAGGAAATCAACAGAAGACGTAAAGGATAACATGCAATTTGTCTATCGGGCAAAGAGGGACGTAGAGGATACCATTCTCGTGTGCTTAGAAAACATCTACAAACGCATAGACACACCACGTAATTATTGCAGGATACTTTTCCTGATTTTGTATCCGTCTTCAACACATTCCAACCCCACATAATGGTTTCAAAATTGATTAACATGAACATTAACAAAAACCGTATTGCTAGATTCTTGAGTTCTTGACCAATTGCTTTCAATATGTAAAATTTAATGGCGTTAAATCCCTCCTAATATTCACGAACACCAGTGTGCTCCAAGGTTGTGTAATCTCCCTGGCGCTCGACACCAAAGACAGTACTTTTAATAACAAAAACATCAAACTAATAACTTTTGCGGATGATTCCACTCTACAAGGACTTATGACAATAAATGAGAATGAATACAAGGACACTGAAAATATATTTACAAATTGGCGTGATAACCACTTCCTTTTGCTAAATGTGAAGAAGACAAAGGATTTAACAATAGACAAGAATTTAAAAAAAAAGATAAATTGCAACCACTATTAATTAAAGATGAGGACGTGGAGGTTGTAAACTCTTACAAATACCTAGGAACAACAATTGATAACGAGCTTGATTAACATTCCCATATTGCTCTTTTACATAATAAAATATACAAAAGAGTGTTCTTTTAAAGAAAATTAAGGGGGGAGGGGGGGAGGGCACCCTCCCAAAGTTCCGTTTCGTCTCAAAATTATGGAATTTGAGTTGTTGTCAAGTTTAGCTTCCTCAGTCTCTCCTACAACTATTTCATCACACAAGAACCCCCAAAAGTCTTATTTATTCCCATACCTGGCATGTTTGTCACCACCATTTCCTCATAAAGTCAATATTTCATTTTTCTTTTTCGGCCATTTTCTCAAAACGCAGCTTTTCTCTATACTAAAAAAACCCACAAAAATAACTCCACTATTTTTTATCCAATCTTCATGACATTTTCACAGAATGAAGACAAGATGTAAAACTAAAAATTCATAAATTGAATTTTTGATATATGAAATAGGTTTTTGTTGATGGTGTCTGGAGTGTGAATTTTCACGGATTTTTCGCAAACTTTAATACTACCTCAGGAAAACATTCATTAAAAAAGTTTCTAATTCGTTTGGGAAAAAATCAACAGACAAATTTTTAGATCTAATGTTTGCTAACATGCTTGCAAAAAAAAAAAGACTAATCGATTTCCATGAATAATAAGAGCGGTATTCATTACGTAAGACATGTCAACAAAATCCAATATGGCGCCGTGTCCCTGGAAATGAAACTTTTTTTCTCACATTTGATCGCGGATTTTAAGACTCCTTACTATGCTTGTTATATGTGTGAAATTTGGTAAAAGTTGGTCCTCTACTAAGCGAGATAACCTTCAGGTGTAACCCCCCCCCCCCACCCCTCTTAAGAAGTTTTCGTGAAGATAATATTAATAATAAGATGCTGTCCCTTATATACCATTCTATGATTGAAAGCGTGCTACAATTTTGTATTTGCTTCTGGGAATTGTAGGGTGAAAGATAAAGAAAACATTGACAGAACCATTAAGAAAGCCAGCAAGATCTCTGGACATCATATTACTAGAATTGATAAAATGTTTAAGATCACAAGTATGAAAAAAATAAACAGTACTATACACGACCCATCACACCCCCTTTCCACACTCATTGTAAGATCACGCGGCGTCAGATATGTACCTCTAAAAAAAAAAGAAAGAAAGAAAGATACAAAAACTTTTTTTAAAAAAAATCCAGCATAAGGCTACTGTCAGAATAAACATCAATGTGTATTGCTTTTTCGCGTACGTATTTATAAAACTCTAAAGGTTGTGTAATTAAATTCCTGCATGTGGTTGAATGATGCATCTGATGTGATACGTTCATTTTTCAGCTTTACTTATCTTTTCATATTGAATTCCAATGAGAGTAATAATATAAAATTACAATTTTTTATGTATACCTGCGTGTGTTTTTACGATCCTTAACAGCCAAGAAAAGTTTCCGTCTGGGACAATAAATTACTATCTATCTTATAACAAGATGACTCTTGTGAACTTAAAATGTCGTAGTATGTTACGAGACAATTTTTGTTGTATCTAGAAGAGAAAAAATAGCTTGTACCAATGGCGTAGTCACATACGAGCAGATTAGACAAGATATGTAGTATCATCATACTTAATAGAAAGGGACTGATTGAAGTACCTGAGAGAAGAGTTTATTTTGTTTTGTGGACTAAAGAATTCTATTAACTTTGTAGCTTGTGGGCTAGATCACAATAACATTTCATTATACTCACATTGGTTGAAACATAAAGCAATTTTTTCATTAACTAATGAATACAATTCCTGAAATAAATAGCAGGTGGATTCAATGGCTTCTTTACTCAAATGAGACATTTTTGTCAATCAAATAAGCGTTACTATCATACAAAAACAGGCAATAGTACCTCTACAAACTTCAAATTTCAAGTTTGAGGAAAAATTGAACCCCCCCCCCCCCCCAAGATATCAATAAAACATAGCAGAGTTAAAAAAAAGACTTACTGTTCTTTGACCTTAAGCATGTGGACCTTCGAAAGACGACGAAGGAAAAAAATAAAGGGACAATGAACTTATTGAATACCTAAACGATTGTTGTACACAACCTTGAAGGATCCAGTGTGTTCAGTTTGATAGAAAAGGTCAAGGTTCAATCAAAAGCACGTCTCCAGGACGGTGAGATAACAAGCTTGCCAGTCGTGCAAGGTCAGGCTCGCGGACGGACAAGACACGGTAAGTTGGGAACCTGTTGCACGGATTTAGATTTTGTTCCATTGTCTTTCCCAGTCTGACTTTTTCTTTCCATTCAATTTTTAAGTTAAAGGTTGCAGGTCTTTTTCAATTTAAAAAATAGGTTAGTGTGTGTGTGGGTGGGGTGGGAGGATGGGTGCTCTTGTTGCATCTGGGGTCCCGGGAGGTAAGGGGCCGGGCTTGTTTTTTCGAGTGTGCTGGGGAGGATCCGTACTGAAGTAGACGTAAAGGCCTCAGTTTTTCAGCTCTAAAATTCCGAAGCAAGCCCCCTTGGTCCGTTCGGAAATGGATATTAACACCTTCACTGCTACGGCGACTAGGGTTTACGTCTCCCCTGTGTGCTTTGAGTCATTGTATTTCGGGCGACTCTCAATATACCTGTATTTTTAACGTGTCAGAGTCAAATGATGCTTGAAATTTAATTTGTATAAGTGGGTCGTGCAAGGCTTTAACATTGCCTGGCCCGAGTCGGTCTCTCCGGCTGGACTACTATACGAATAAGCGAACTCCTGTGTTATACCCCATCTCCCTCACCACTCATCCGTCTCTCCTCTACGACCCATCCTCCCTTTCCCAAACCTCTTCCCCCTTCCATTCTCCCTTTACAACCTCCCATTCCCTTCCACCCTTTCCCTACTTCCAAACACTCACGCCACGGCCCCGTCCACTCGCATTGCCAACTCCTCATCCCACTGCCCACCGGTAACTCCCCAGTTTCACACAGTTAATAGTACCGTCTCCTCAGTTAATACGTCATTGGCTATGGTACAACCACTGCGTGCCCTCAATGAGCACTATAAATTTTTAAGTTTTGCTGGTGCAAGAACTTTAATTCGTTACATTTAAATTGATTTTAAAGATTTTTAAAAATAGAAATATTCATTTTTATCGGTTTTGTTCATTTGCATACGCCTTGCGTAATCACAGTAGGTTAATTCCAATTTACTACTTTTTGCGACGTAAGCCTAGCACAGTCTTTACAATAATATGTAAGCATCTCGTCTGCTTTTCATTTACTGGTCTTATTTCTGCACAATTAAAGTCTTTTTTTAATCACTGAAGGTAGGTAATTAGATTTTCTTGACTTAACCCAACAAGTTCGAGCCGCTGCGGGAAAAAAACAACAACAACACTAAAATAATCTGCAGGTGCTGGCAGTTTTGTAAACACAAAATAAAATGTCTCAGCGTGATCAACTCTCTATCCATTTCGTTGTGGGCTTGAGAGTGTTGAAAGGGATTGGGTCGTGGATGGAGAGGGGACAACGACGATATCAAACTCGTAAAATCAAACGAAAAATTAGCCACAATGATTTATTTCTATCCCTATAAATTAAGATACGCAGGAATGCCCTTTTACTCGAATACTTCCCTCATTACTTAATTATGGGGCCTGACAGTTCAGGGGTTTACAGGGAAGTCCCACCTACTTTTGATTTAATTTAACGTAAACATTTTTGAGTTTCACAACATGTCAAGCCTTTCCGAATGCAATTTGTTGAATATCTTCATAACGACACCAAATAGTCGTACGATTTTGATAGAGCAGATAGAACATTTGGTTTCTGACCTTATGGTCTTGGAAACTCAAAACGGCTAAAAATGTCAGATAGATTTTAATTGTAATTCCAAGGCAGCGATACAATGAGGACAAGTCAAAACAAACTTGACTTCTACAGAAAAACTTTAAAAAATGAAATTTACCGGTAGACATCCATACACGCACCCGCACACACACACACACACACACACACACAC
>NW_004798297.1:176636-178010 GCF_000002075.1 Aplysia californica | reverse complement strand
CCCCCAAGTTTGGCTTTAAATTAAATCAAGATGAGCCATAGAAAAATAATCCAGAGTTTTTCTGCCATTAGGTGCAGGAAGGCAAAAGCTCTTCATAAAGCAAATTCAGCCAAACAAATGATGAATACATATAGATCTACTAATCTAGTATTTAAAAATTCGAGTTAAACTTTCCCTTGTGACATTTGAACAGGAAACTGTATTTTTCATTCTTACGTTCAGTTATTTTTTTTTTTTAGTATACCAAATAAGTAGTGCTTTCTTCTGTATGTATTAAACTTTGGTTTATATTGATTTTAAGAACTAAAGTAGACCATTTACAGCACGTAAACTAAAGCTCCCTCTATTGCTGTTTTAAGTAAGTCTAATTTTAGACATTCGTAACACAAGAGTGACAACTCTGGACTTACTAAAAGTAAAAAAAGTGAACTTAATGTTGTTTTGTAGCCTGATCAATTGTTTTTCTACACAGAGTAGTGATAACTGAAACAAAAACCGTTACTAATTGTGTTTTTGGACAACGTTCAATGAAACAAAGCATTAAAAAGTACACTGTTTGATAAAGAAATTACCTGCCCATTGTGAAAAAGATCTAGCTGCTAGTCAACCTTAACTTCACATGGCCCAGAGCCTTGCTGATAGCTCTTTATAATAAAAAAAAAAAACCGGAGTGACTATTTGTGTCTGTAAGACATATTAAGAGCTAAAAATAGATGATGTTATTAAAAAAAACCTGACATCACTGATCAGCCTGACAGAAGCAGTGATGAGTTGTTTAAATTCATTCGAGCAAACACATATTATACGCTGTGCATAATAATATTTAAAAAAGCTTGGATATCTATATCCTATACTTTACATCATGCATTTTAGACACGAGCCTATTTTTGGCTGCTTCTATCCATCATCATCCCAAGAAAATAATTATGATTTATGATTGATGATACTGTTATTATTACTATGTTTAATATATCAAGTCAGTGAGTTATTGTCAAGTGAGTGAAATAAGTTCCTCAGATTAGTAGATCTAGCTTGTTTAAGTGACTTAAATACAAAGACGGGGCAAAATTGCAGTTTTTAGATTTGATATCAACTAACTGAAAGGTAGGCTTTGATCAGACCAGGCTCTTAATCTTTTCGAAAATTTTCTTCAAAACATAGATCTGGATCTAATCTGTCAAGATTCTTATCAGTCTAATTCTTACCAGTGAAATGAGAGAGGGGTTCCTTTCGAGGCTCTGTTAGTACACTGATAAGTTAAATGCAGCAGTGTTGCACCATCCTATCTGGTCTCGTTTTATTGTAAAAAAAAGTCTCTAAGGCTGTAATTCTCCTTCTCCTCCTCCTCCTCCTCCTCCGCCTCCTCCTCCGCCT
>NW_004798297.1:174254-176439 GCF_000002075.1 Aplysia californica | reverse complement strand
CTCCTCCTCCTCCTCCTCCTCCTCCTCCTCCTCCTCCTCCTCCTCCTCCTCCTACTACTACTACTACTACTACTACTACTACTACTACTACTACTACTACTACTACTACTACTACTACTACTACTACTACTACTACTACTACTACTACTACTACTACTACTACTACTACTACTACTACTACTAATGATAATAATAATAATAAACATAATGCAGATCATTTCTATAGCGCCTACAAACACAGCTCTAGGTGCTTTAGAATCCACATAAATGCATGTATGAACAGTAGTCACATATGCACACACACACACGCATATACACACACATACACACACACGTACACACACACATTCATACACACACACGCACGCGCGCGCACGCACACACACACACACACACACACACTCACATCACACGCACACGCTTACACATCGTACAAACCTGATCTAGATCTAGAGATCTAGATATGTAGATCTCGACGTCTTTGGGGATATGGCTTTTCTTTGGGTTACATAAACGAGTTTCAGTATATTTTCATTAAGCTGGAGCTTATTATCAATCATCCAGTTCTTGACATCATCAATGCACATACCCATGGTAGCAGGCAAGGTTTTAACATCTGGTGGTGGAACAGATTTATACAACTGTGCATCATCTGCGTACATGTGATAATTCATACCCAACTGTGCTTTCTAATCACAGCTCCAAGCGGCTGTGTATATAGATCTAGATCTAACGTATACACGATTGGAGCCAATAAGACGTTAATCCAGAAAGGGACTAGATCTAGAGGTTTCACATGCTTGCACTTTTAAGAGAATCACTTTGGATTAAAACATAACGTTAGAATCAAATCAAACACGTAAGAGCAGAGACACGCCCAGTCACATGTAAACAAATGTTTTCGCCCACTGAAACATGGCCGCCAACAAACTCAAATGTTTCCGTGTCACGTGACCTCGTACGGACTCTAGTTTAAAAGGAGATAACTCTATGGATTAGATTAGAGTGTATCTGTTACTTTTCGTTCTCAGTTGTTGCGTTTTATATTCTGCCAGACCCACCCGAAAGCCAGCATGCCAGGCTTGAACGAGTACACGTACGGGGGCCAGGAGCTGGAGGTGACGGAGGACATGAAGGCGGCGTTTGACCGAGATGGCTTCGTCACCATCAAGGGCCTTCTCAACCCACAGGAGTTGGCTGTTGTTCAGGTGTGGTTTAATTGTGAGGCGTCATGGTGAAATCAGGCGCTCGTCAACGCAATATCATTACCTCAGACTACTAACCAGCTTCATTTCTAATAAGATAGAGGCGATAAGCAGGTTAACAGACGCATGTCTTATCGTTTGGCTCCAGGATTAAGTCGTGGAATATTATTGTTATTGTAAAAATAATAATAATAATAATAATAATAATAATAATAATAATAGTAATAATAATGAAATACTAATACTAATAATAATAATAATAATAATTATTATTATTACTATTATTACTATTATTACTATTATTATTGTTGCTGTGATTATCATCATTATATTATTATTACTCCCCCGAGGCAGTGCCACTGACTGTAGTGTCTTTAGGCATTCCCAAAGGAGGGACATTTCTCGTTCAAGCATAGTAGAATTGTAAATGGGCTGACTCATGTCACGCTCATAACTGTGCCTGATTTACAACAGGGAACTGCTGCTTTTTCTTTCCTGACCCTTACTATTGTCATTTTCCTCTACTTCTTTTGTATGTTTGTCACTCTCTTATTGTGATATGCTATTTCCGGGGTGCCTTGATAGTCGAAGCAGACCTTGTGCTGTTGAAGCTCAAGAGGTGAGCAGTCTAAGTCTGATTCCCTGCAAAGACTTCTCTGTTGACACCCACCCATTGGCGCTCATATGACCTTATGCAGTTGCGAGCGCCGTAAAACCCTCTACTATTTTTTTAAAAGTTCTATTTGACATGTTTGGCAGTTTCGAGCAACTAAGACTACGAGGTCAGAAACCAAATTATTTTCTAACTGCTCAGTCAAAATCGTAAGACTATAAGGAATCGTTATCAAGATTTCAAAGAACTGCATTCGTAAAAGCTTGTTTTTGTGTGTTTTAGTAGAGTTTTACGGCGCTAGCAACTGCATAAAGTCATATGAGTGCCAGAAGATAAGAGGCGTTACAAGAGAGTAACAAACATAAAA
>NW_004798297.1:165546-172211 GCF_000002075.1 Aplysia californica | reverse complement strand
AGGAGGAGGAGGAGGAGGAGGAGAAAGAGGGGGAGGAGGAAGAGGAGAAGGAGGAGGAGAAAGAAGAGGAATAGGACGAGGAGGAAAAGGAGGAGAAGGATGACGAGGAGTATTGGAGGAGGAGAATGAGGGAGGAAAAGGGGGAGGAGGATGAATGTCATTCATTCGGTTGTTAGTTGTTTGTTTCTGTGTCCACCTGTAGAGAGGAAAGGGGAGATCTAACAGAAGGTGGAAACAAGACACAGAAACTAAGCTTGGGAACAAAACAACCCAAACAGTCATTACAGCAAAAGACAAGGTTGTTTTTATTTATTGCAAAATGAGTTGAAAAGCAGCGTCAAACTTTACTAGAAAAGCCATAGACTGGAATCATAATATTATGTCCTAGACTGGGCACCGGGCACTGTCATGGCTGTCGCTCTTTGCTCTCAAGAAAAACTTGACAGAGCTGACAGGGGGGGACAATACCAATGTTGTATAATATAATTAGCGTGGGGTAAAAAAAAATAATCCATGGTGGAACTTATCCTCAAATATCTCTTTAACAGGTGAATCAATGCCATCCATATTTTGCACAGTAGTTTGTATCAATTTGTATTTACTCAATCATATTTTTCCACAGTACTTGAGGCTAGATTTGAAGACTTTTCTTCATAAATTTATATAAAATGTTATAAATCTCCGTCACACGGAAACTTGGATTGTTTACAGCAATTCCCGCTTCTCACACACATTTTGCATACAAATATTATAATGTGGTCACAGCTCAACAATGACGATTTTTAATGAAAAAACTTGTTACAAGAAATGTATTTTATAGTGAACACATAATGTCTTTGCTCTAAAGGTTCTCAAAACGGGTTCAATAAGCATAGTGTCAAGAATAGAAAAGAAAATGACGGACTTGCGTGTAATAGCGATATTGCCTCAGCTGTAAACATTTTAAAATCTGTAGAAAGCACCAGCTTAGATTTTTTATTAGTATTTATTGAGGAATTTTCTAAAATGCAGCTAGATCTAGATCTAGCGGGTGTTTACAAGAATATTGATCTGTTAAGAAAAATTGATACAAGTCATTGTGGAAGCTGGAGATTCTATGTTCGATAGTTTGGGAAATATTTGGCAATAAGTTGAGCCACGAATATTTTACCACACTACCGTCGAGAGCACGCCCTTTGCCCCACTTGGTTCCAAATAGAGTCAAAAGGAGCGCTCCATGGTGAACCGGAAATAAGTAGAGTGTCCGATCTAAGATATTGTAACACAAGCCCTTTGGAAAAGGTGAGTAAAAGAAGTTCAAATATGAAGATGGAGAAAATCCGATTTTTTAATTCTGTCAATGTTGCATTCAGGATCTCGCTGGAGTATCCAATGGATTATTCAAATAAATAAAAAAGAAATAACGCTTTCATTGTCTGCGTGTTCTCCAAACTAGAAGCTCCCATCCAAACATTGTTCGTTTCTCGGGAAGAGGTAGTTGAAATGGAGCATCAGACTGATTAGCAATTTATGAAACTTACAAACGACGGGTCGGTTGGAATGCAGATGCGCATTTTTGCAGGCCATGCGGTCACTCATCAGCCATAGCCCAGGAAAAGTTTTAAAAGTCAAATTTTAAGTTCTGATGAAGAATCCAATATCATATTCATCATCAGAGCCTCAAAATCAACCAAGTTTACGCATAAACCACTTGGTTTACATGCAAATTAATACTTTTTACTAGTTTAAAAAAATAATTCATGGTTTGATATTCCTGCATTGCTGTCCTCAACCTTTGACCTGTTCATGAATACCGAAACGAACAGACTGAATTGTTTCTGAAGGACAAAAACATCAGAATCTGGTCGTTTCTGCTTTGTTGGACAGGCAGCCATAATGTCTCCTGATAAGTATTGACTTTCTTAAGATTTATTCTAACTGCCCCGGTAGATGGCGTCGGTAGCCTAATGGTTAGGCTATCGAACTCGTAAGCGTGGGATAGCAGGTCCGAAAGTTAGAGCCTCAGCTCGGTCCGCCTTTGTGTCCTTGGGAAAGGCACTTTACACGAATTTCTCACCTGGCTCGGTTCTTTCAGAGATGGACGTCAAACCCGGAGGTCCCACCTCTTAAATATCCTAACAGTGTTGTTAGAGGCGTTAAACTATATCATTTTTTTTGCCCCGGCAGACAGGAGCTGACATGGCAAGAGTGCAGGAACTGGAGAAAGTTCTAGAGAAGGTCTACGTGGAGCTGGACCCCGGAGATGCGCTGTTCTTCCACTGTAACCTTCTGCACTGCAGCTCGCAGAACCTGAGTGACAGACGACGATGGGCTATCCTGTCCTGCTACAGCCGCAAACACAACAGTCCTTACCAGAAGGTGATTGATATAGCTTTGGTTAGAGTTGTCGTTGTTGTTGTGGTTGTTGCTGTTGTTGTTATTGTTGTTGTTGAGGTGGTTGATTTTTTTTGGGGGGTGGGGGGTTGATTTGCTTGTTTCCTAGTTGATTGACTGGTGATTGTCGTTGTTGTTGTTGCTGCTGCTTCTGTTGTTGTTGTTGTTGTTGTTGTTGTTGTTGTTGTTGTTGTTGTTGTTGTTGTTGTTGCTGTTGTTGTTATTGATGATATATGATGATGATGATGATGATGATGATGATGATGATGATGATGATGATGATGATGATGATGATGATGATGATGATGATGACACAATGGTAACATTGGTGATGGTGTTGGCAACTGGAAGGAGGAGGCGGTGGAAGAGGAGAAAGATTATGTGTTATACCAGGAGCGATAGGTTGTCCTTAAGCTTATTTTTAATGTCAGTTTTTTTACGTCTCTGTTGACACAATTTCGATCATCTAGAAGGTTTGCTTCGACCCTATCCGTCAGAACCAATTCAGGCTGACAGGAATACAATGTACCAATGGAACGACCGAGATATTAGATAAAAATTCTTCCCACACGGGAATCGAACTGGGGTCTTCCGAATGCGACGATTGCGTGCCTTGCCTCTACACTATAGACGCCCCTGAGGTTCATTCTATGTGTACTCACACAAATCGCAAAAATATCGTAGAAACAAAAAAAAAAAGAAAAAGTACAGAGAAAAATTGGTATGGAAAGGAGAAAGATCACTCCTCCTCCAGAAAATAAGGAAACTGAAGCTGGATTTCTTTTGGGGCATATTATAATTTATCAAATACCATGATTCACTAAGAATCATTTTGTGAAAGCAAAGGTAGAAGGCAAGGAAAGAAAGGGGAGATCTAACAGAAGATGCGAAGAAGGCGCATGAAACCTGCTTTGGAACCAAAACACAATTTCCAAATATGTCATGACACAGTGGAACCAGGCTCCCGTCCTTTTTTTGGCATACGGAGTTATTGGTATGATCTTAGAGCCTGTTCATTTGTCTTGCTTTAGATTTAAAAAAAGATCTGTCCATCTGGAATAGAAGTAGAGATCTTTGCGAGTGAATGAAGTGGGGGTTGCCTGGTGTTAGAGGTAAAATTAACCAGAAAATAGCCACAAAAGTTTGGCAATTTCCGAAGCTTGAATGTCTTTATAAACTGCAAATGCACAATTTTTGTGCCTTTCTGCAACATCTTTCCAGTAATGTGGAAATGTGTCTTTAAAAGCTCGTGAAAGATGTTGAGCAAAAATAAATAAAAATGCAAACTCAAAAATAAATTTAAAAGTTAAAAATGTCTCAACAGGTGGAAATATGCTGGTTTCTTGAATTTAATTATTTTGATGAGGACTTGATTTCACACACGATGACACACACATTCATCTAAGACTTTGCAGTTAAAACTTTTACTTTGTTTCGTTCCCTGCAAACCCTAGATCATCCACGCGCTGTACCAGCCCTTGAACATGGTTGATAACGACGCTGTTGTCAAGCAAGGCGTTTCCAGGGAACTCAAAGGGAAGGAAGTCATGATGCAGTTTGACGGAGAGTTTCGCCCCATTGTTCCGTGATGCTTTGCAGTATAATTCAAAGCCTTATCCAGTAGTACAGTACTTTATAGACACAATAAAAGAAATAAAAGCTTATAATGTAAACAAATGTATACCATTCTGTGACGCTTTGCTGTATTAACCTAAAGCCTTATCCAGTGGTGCAAGTTCTTCAAATAAAGAAACAAACAAGACAAACATACAACAAAGCAAACAACAAAACAGCAACTTCTTCATTAACAACAACAACAACAACAACAACAACAACAACCCACCATCCCCGGAAAAAAAATTAAAACAACAACAACCAATAACAAGTTGACAAGCATTTTGTTGTTTATTCCAGAAGCATCCCAATCCCCCTGGCAACATTCACAAAGAATTGAGAATCCATCAATTAATTGTTTTCAAGTGGATGGTCTAAAATGTAAGGAAAAAACCGGCTTTGGTTGAGATTATATCTCACAAACATGAAGCTAAAAACTGTTCTAGAGATGTCTTTGGTCAGAGTTTAAGAGGAAAATGGCTGCAATCAATCCAAAACTGATAATAAATTATCTAGACACCATGGACACAATACATTATAAGCAGACAGGAGCGTACCGGGAGTAACATCACCAGCGTGTATTTACACCACACTCTGTTTCTAAGCAAATATCTAAAAAGTTAAGACCAGTGTAAAACAAATTTGATAACTTTTTTTCAGTTTCACTTGATTTCCTCTTTTTTTGTCCTCTTCGAGGTTTACAATTAACGTGTGAATAATTGTGAATATTTAGCACGCGTAAACAAGACCGCAAGGTGAAAATCCCTTTCTAAATGGTTCATCAAACTAATGCAGAGCTATTTATCCAGGGATTTTCTTGGCCAATTTTGTTTCATTTTGAAGACCAAGTGCTCACTAGTATTCCCAAGATATATGTCAACTTACCACGTGTTAAGCATTCCGTGGACAAAACCGTTTCTTTACAAATAATTGTTCTAATTTTTAATCCCAAACTACAACTTGTGAAATGCGACATGAGCTTTTGAAAATATTCTAGAGATATTTTGCTTGTTTTTGACTGGTCCCGAAGTTTTCAAAGAGAATATTTTTATACACGCAGGCGGAAACTCGCGGAGCCTGAAGCATATATCACACCACCAAACCCGTGTCTTGCCAAAGACAAACTTTGTGTTCCATTATTGTTACACCTCTCTGCTAGTTAGTACACCGATCGCTCGCTTAGTATCTTGATAGGTTATTAGGCAGTGGACTCTAGTTTGAATCCCAACTCGCCATTGTTTGTAGCTTGGACCGTTTGTGGAGTTATCAAATCTCTCCGTCCTCTTGACTCGGCCCTGTCGTGGATGGACGTTTAACACACCGAAGACAAGCATTCTAGTCATTCCACAACTATTGGTTTTAGTAAGAGTATTACCGCGCTCGCAACTGCGTAAGGTCACATGAGCGCGGGAGTCATACAACAACGTCTGAAAACGCACTGTTTTGGGGCACTTTGAAGAAGAACATATAACTTCGTTATTCATACAGATTTTTCAGTTCTTTCCCCCCCCCCCCTTATCTGGAATTTTAGAAGGCTGGCAATAACTTAAATACTACGAAATATACAAATTCGCACTTCTGATTTGAAATGTGCAACAAAATTGCCTTTAGTCGGCTGCTGATCGGACATGTCATATGACTGTCCGCTACGTCCTTCTTAAAGGGTAAACTCTGATGTCTTTCCTCTTGAATAACACCATAGTGGTGAAATAGGTTGTCCAAACCATTGCACACCATGCTTCTCTTAGATATAAAAAACAAACAAACAAGAAAACCCCATTCCTTTTGTGTGTAGCGATTCAGTATGCTCCCTATCGATCTAAGTGAAACAGCGCCGTAAGTATCATTGATTCGTCAGGATTTTCTGCACCCACAGATCAAATCTTTGGAGCAGCTGGATGAACACCCGCCGATTTGATCGGATAAAAGCAAAAGAGTGGAGGAACGAACGTAGTCACAATATAGCAACAAAGCAAAATCAACTGGATGTTCCGGACAGACAATCCCATAACTACTATAAGAAAATTAGATCATATAAAACATTCTATAATTTACACGCAGTATTGAATGATAATAATCAAAATAATAAAGTACCTTAAATAAAATAAAAACAATCGTTGAGAGAAATAATTTTGCGCAAATATGTACACTCACAACCGTCCGAATTGATACAAAATAACAAAAATGATGAAAAGGAAAGAATCATACATCTTTACGCGCTCAGCTAGCTGAAAATTAAATTGAAAAAACCCCCCAACAAAAAACAAAAACAAAACAAAAAGGCAACGATAAGCGATATCGAAAACATAAAGTAAACTTCTTTACCACTTACAAAACAATGGAAAATTTAACGGTGCAATTAAATTAAATGCCATTTCGGGGTCTTTGATTAAGGTATATCAATAATTAAATAGTTTTTAGTTTCACAAAACGTATAATCAAACTAGATTTCATCTTTGATTTTGCTGATTCGACAATTACACACCACGTTATAATATTTGATTCTGGCTACACGTATGTTATCTCTATATAATATTTGGAGGTATGAACCGTCACTATCAAAGAAATACGTCAAGATTCGAGTTAGGTTTCTAGCACAAATTTTGGGGGCGAATTATATTGGGTCCGTGAACATGTGAATAAGTCTCTCTCTCTCTCTCTCTCTCTCTCTCTCTCTC
>NW_004798297.1:162107-163281 GCF_000002075.1 Aplysia californica | reverse complement strand
CTTCCTCCCCCAATATTTTGGTACTTCAATTTTTACTTCTTCTATCAAAATATTAACGTGTTTGACTTAATTTGTATGAAAGTGTTTGTTGGCGTCTACACAGGTATGTGTGCTGGTGATTCAACATAAAAACACAATATTTCTTTTAGCACACATATTTCGCTTTCAACCATAATCACGTATGTACGTATATAAAACGAGCGTATGCTAGTGTGTATTGTGTTTTCTTTTGTCTGATATTACAGTAACTTACGAGCTGTTTCTACTTCTCCAGAGTAACAGAAAAATAAATGTAAAATAGAAATGTTTGAAAGCAAACACTTTTTAAATTACCCTATAATAGGACCTTTCCAAACAATACCATTAATGGTCTAAGATTACCCTTTCCCTTTGAGCTCACACTGCTGGCAAGTGTAGACGTCGACTCTTGGAAATGCACAAAAGAAAGAGACCACAGGAAAAGTGAATGCCTTAAAAATGCAGTCAAAAGCAAACGTACTCAGAGAATACACTCACATATAATTATAGCTCATTAGATACACAACATTTCTGTCAACAAGCAGTACTCTTTATAATTACAACGATTTTTTAAATTACCCCCCCCCCCCCTTTCCAGAATAAAACATGAAAAAAACCACCATTCATTTCCCCTTTCTCTTCAAATACAACAGCAAGGGTGGCGATTGATGCTGGTCAGAAATCCAATACATGACATTGTATGAGCACAGAGACCATGGTGCTGGGCGTGACAAATCCTGAACAGCCATATTTGAGCTGAGTTCCATATTTAAGAAAATAATAACAGTAATATTAGAATAGTATATAATATATAAATCTTATAAGCAAACTGATTTACATCAAATATACAAGTTTGTATTTTCATTATCAAAATTAATTTTTTGGCGAAACATTTTCCCAAATTCAATCATTCATTCATTCATTCATTCATTCATTCTGTGCCTATATCCGTATCGAATCATTTTTCTCATGATATCACATTGGTCAAGAATATAGAGGCAGAGAAAGTAGGAAAAAGGGTGGGGGAGAAAATGAAGGGGAGAGAGAGAGAGAGAGAGAGAGAGAGAGAGAGAGAGAGAGAGAGAGAGAGAGAGAGAGAGAGAGAGAGAGAAATATTCACTGCTAGACTACAATCTTTGAATGGGGTACGCAGTAT
>NW_004798297.1:159529-162007 GCF_000002075.1 Aplysia californica | reverse complement strand
GAAAGAGAGAGAGAGAGAGAGAGAGAGAGAGAGAGAGAGAGAGAGAGAGAGAGAGAGAGAGAGAGAGAGAAATAAAATAAAGAAAGTCTGAAGAGGGAAGTACGCCAGACAGAAGCATTTTTCACAACGTAGAGCTGGAAGGAACCTGTTCATCAAGAACCTCACAGTCATTCATTTGTTCTTTGCAGGTACAACGTATTTCACAAGGGGACAATAGTCCATTTCAAGATCAATCGTCCATCGAATTCTCTTTCACCACCTATTCAAAAGAAATTATAATGAAGCCCAAATAAAGAGCACAAGCACAATTTTTTTTTAATCTCCGCTTTCACGATCAAAACACCCCATCAAAAGCAAATGCCTTATCTTAAAGTTTTAAAATCACAACTAAGCTCATTACGAAATTTTGACAGTGAAAAGCAATCAAGGGACATAACCGTTCAGTGACAAAATATATACACGTTCAATTACCACGGTTGCCTCTCTTACATCAGAGGCTCCGTACTCTTCAAACTATTCCAATTGACACGGAATGATAAAAGATTAATATTGACGTTCTAAGTGCAAACACGGTGTACTTTATAGTGCATACACAGAAAGTTTGCAAATTGAAAAGCAAAAACGTATCGCACAAACTTACGAACAACAAAACAGCAGCATGATAATCATCGGAAAAACCGCATGGACATGGAGAGGGTGATGATAATGCTGGATGAACAGTTAACGTAACCTCACAAGCAGGACAACGAGACTCCACGATACCTGGCTCAGGGGACCGCACCGGGGAAGAGCGACTGACGTCATCATCATCAGGTGTAAATGGTTACTGTAGGCCTATGAAACACAGCTCGGCGACTTAGCTGGTATAATGTCGTCTTGATTTTCGATAACTAAAGCTCTGTCAAATCACTCTGATATAGAAGGTTTTCTTCTTCAGTTTTTCTCCTGCTAATTCCAAGCACAAGAATTCTACACTCAAAAAAAGAGTTATTTATATGACACTTCAAAATGCTACCAACAGAGTCCTATAAGCCTATTGAGAGTCCATTTTCATTTATTATTCTAACTTAATCTGTGAATACATTTTTTAAATATTAAAAAACCCATTTAGCACCAAAACCATGATCAATACCACCAAGACGAGGTGTTGGCGGAGTACAGTCGCTGTTCCCCGGTCCCCTGTCTTCTAGGATAGATATCACCGATATGGCAATGACCACATTTAAAGAAGAGCAATGATGAATGAAGACAGCGGTAGTGTGTGCTTTAGCGGCCCGGGATTTGGGGGGTGGGGGTGGGAGAAGGGATGGAAGGCAGATGATGTCATCACTGACGATATAGCAGGCTTCCTGGTCATGAGATGAGTCTCCGTACGGTCAAGGTCAACAAGGTGGAGACAAGCAGGAGCATGTGCGGGTGTCCTTGCCAGAGACTGGACGCGGCATCTGGTGGAGAAGGAAAACATGTGGGTACGGTTAAGATACTGTATACATTATAAATATCGCACGGGGGAGCCTTGAAATGACCAGAGCTCCGCAAGTCAATGCTATTGTCTGGTGCTGGTATGATTTGGCGTGATCTGATGTGGTGGGGTGTAGGTTGATGTGACATGACGTGACGTGATGTGGTATTTTTGGTGAGGTGTGCTGTGGTGTGGCATGAATGTAACACAACGCTACCTTAGGATTACTCAGTTCTGTCTGTCACTTTAGGCTGTTTAGAGTTCTAAGACCATGAGGTCAGAAAACAAATGTTTTCTCTGCTCTGCCACAATCGTAAGATTATTCAGAGTCGTTATCAAGATGTCCAGTTGCATTCGAAAAAGTTTGACATATTGTGAAACTCAATTTTTTTTACGCCAGGCTTCTCAAATCTAGATACTGAGCAGATAGAACGTTGTATTTCTAGGGTAGCGACAACTGTCAATTCAAAGAGAGCATTTATGAAATGAGGTCGTCTTGTTAGCCCATATGTCCGACTCAATGGACGTGAAAAAATATCCCAACCTCAAACACACACAAAGAAAAAAAACAACAGTGCATAGCCCCAACTTCGCTTTTTGAGTTTAGTCATTAAAAAAAATAATTTTGAAGGACAGGAAAGCTCTCAACCACTGCTGAAAAGACTTCACAACTTACTGTTATCATTATTCTTCCGGTGCTCCTCCTTCGTGCCACCCCTGCCTGGCCCACTTGTGTGATCTTTGTCTCCACCTTTTTCTTCTGTGGCCCCGCCCTCTTCCCCTTGCCCTGAAGACGTGGGCGTGGCTTGGGTAGGCTTAGGGGAGGGAGAGGGTGTCAGTGGTACATGCGTTACTTCCTGGTTTTTGGCGTTCCTGATAGCTTGTAACTCCCTGATCTGTGGACGAGGAAGACGATAGGCGGGTATTAGATAGATAGATAGATAGATAGATAGATAGATAGATAGATAGATAGATAGATAGATAGATAGATAGATAGATAGAATCAGGTGGATAGA
>NW_004798297.1:155632-156908 GCF_000002075.1 Aplysia californica | reverse complement strand
CCGTTTGTTTTGAGGTTTGAAACGCAAGATAATACATGTACATGTACTTTCTTTTTAAAAATCATGACTATTATAATTTATTTTTTTGTTTCTCCGTGAGACCTCTGCCATTAGGTACAATAATAAAAAAAAATAAAAAGTATATGCAAAAAAAGCAGCCGTAAGTGAATTTTGACCCATAAAATAAGTTAAATTAAAACGTCTTTCGCGCATGACGTTACATCGACCCGCATGTTTTCCCACTGAGAGTCAGTGAAGACCCCGCGTATGCGTAATAGGTTAATTCAGTAAGTTCCCGACAGAGGTCTCAAGTTAACGTTTATCCAAACTAAGGATTACGACATCGTAAGGCCGTTTATCTCGCTCAAGTCAGCACCACAACAATATTCTGACAACAAATGTTACACTATAAATGAGAAGGAGAGCAGTTAATGAATTGTTCTTTCTTTCTTTTTAAACTTTTTTTTTTGGGGGGGGGATGATTTGCGTCACCAACGAAGCAATTTAATCATTTAGGTGATAGGCTTCGATTCTGCCTGTGAGAGGGCCAACCTGGGCCGAGATGGATACAGCATCCCAACAAAACAAAACAATTTAAAAAAACAACAAACAACAACAACCCCAGAGACATTTGATTTTAAAAAATATTCTCCTTACACGGGATTCGAACTCAGGTCTCCTGTATGCGACAGCCGGGCAACACCTCACCACAACATCACGAACGCCGGTAAAGAGAAGACAAATGCCACACAAAAGATCAAGAAGAACAAAGAAAGCATGTGGGAAAGGGTAGAAGGGTAGTAGTAACAGCAGTGGAAACGAGGGGAACAGGACCGTTTCCCTCTAGCAACAATATATTACAAGACAGACACGTGCCAATCCAATCTACCGGGACTTATTATTAGTCCATTATGTGACCTGTTAGGCCTCCAGGAAGGCGCCAAAGTCATTGCCTGAGTCGTCTGCTTGTTGTGACCGACACCTGGACTAGCAATGTTAGGTATTGCCATAGACGTGGATAGAGACAAATGGTGTATTGTCGGTAGGAATTTTTTTCACAAAGAGGAAAAAAATATGTGTTCCCAAAACAGAAAAATCTGCTGGCAGTAATGTTGAGGTTTTAAAAAACGGACGTCACGGCCCTATATACCATTGCAAAAAGAAAGAAAGATCATTACTGATCCAGGCAGATATGAATTTATTAAATTCATAACGACAAGGGTAACAATCAATGTAGGCTTGCACAATGTTTCACACACGCACACACACACACACA
>NW_004798297.1:151442-153204 GCF_000002075.1 Aplysia californica | reverse complement strand
AGAGAGAGAGAGAGAGAGAGAGAGAGAGAGAGAGAACAAGAAGAAGAAGTGTTCATAGTTCAGCCCACACCACAGGTGCTGCCAAAACGAACACACATTCCGTTTTGACACCTTCGTGTTGGAGTGGAGAACTTATTTCGGTAAAAGTAAACTTGAATCCCCCACTTGACCTCTTAAAGCAGATCCGCAGTGACCGTGGGTGTGTCACAATAGTAGGGTAGGCGGTATGTCTTACAGAAACACGAAGCAGCTGGCTGAGACCGTCCATGTGCTCAAAGACATAAGGGGATTGGGGGGGGATTGGGGGGGGGGGCGAAGACTTTACTCTTTCCAGTACTTTCACCATCACAGTTAAGTATCGTCATGTAACAAACTTCTAAGGAATTGGGTCAATAAGAGTCAGATGGTACCAGTGGCTTGCTTGCGATGTTCCGATCGGAAGAGGAGGGGCGGGGGAGGGGTTGGAGGTGAAGGCAGGCAATTGAGAAGGTTCGAGAGAAGAATGGAGGAGTTGGTGAACGGAACAAAACAGAACTAAAAAAACACGAAGAGGAGGCCCGGGAAAACGTGGACACAGTTTTGGTGCTTGAAAAAGACAAGACTTTTTGGACATCATATTTGTTAAAGGTGAAAGTATTGGACACGACTTTTGTGTCTCGCTGCACCAAAATAGGCAGTGGTTGTCACTAGTGAACGCAATGGAGTCACAACAAGATACCGCTCCCTTTTTTGTCTCTCTCTCCCTCTATCTTTGTCTCTCATCCTTTCTATTTTCTCTTCTTTTTAACGTCTTTCTTACTCTGCGTCTGTGTCTTTTATCTACCTGTATACATTTTGTCCCCAAATCTATCTTCTCTCTGCCCCCCCCCCTCTCTCTCTCTCTCTCTCTCTCTCTCTCTCTCTCTGGTTCTTGAACATCCGTTCCATTCGTGGATTCCCCAAGCCCGGTTCAATTTGAGTAGCCGACTTAATCTTTATAATCCCAATCCCTCCCCCTCCCCCCCCAAAAAAAGTATCATGACAGCATAAGAAGGAAAACTATAAAGCGTAGCCACTTGGTTTTAGATTGGTTAACATATTAAAGAGTCAAAGTGTCCAAAAAAACCTGCATGCTTCCTAAGGCATGGAACAGAACCAAGCATTTTTCATAACACGGCTCAGTTCATTCGAATTATCAGTTGAAAAATACAGACAAGACCAGAGAGAAAGGATCATTAAAGGAAACCGGTACGAAAAGTTTGTTTTGATTCAATTTTGATTAATATCAGACTGTGCACAACATGCGTTGGGAATGATTTTTCAGCTGGGATGGGCAGTTTCATTTACGTGAAGTATTGAAATCTATACAATAGCAGGGTGGTCTGGGCTTTTTGGGCCAGATATTTTGTAAAGTGGAAATAAAACAAAGTCAAGCTGAAAAGCACTCATGAACATATTTAGTTAGGTAAAAATAGGAAAAACGATGTTTATGATGGGTTGTCACAATATTATTCCGTGTTATGTCTTTTTTGAAATAATAATTTCGCACATTATACTAAGATCTTCAATTTGTACATTCTTTAATATTTTTTATTTATCTTCATTTTTCTCTTTTTGACAAGGTACGTATTTACGTTAGCCTCAGCTTTCCTTCCTGTTCCACTCCATTTCATATGTTTAGATTGTTTTGTTTATTCACTGAAAAATTCATCAACTACTATTTCTAGGAAGGGGTGGGTATTGCTTTGAAGATTAACTTGAAGCATCTGAAAACATCCATGTT
>NW_004798297.1:149012-150406 GCF_000002075.1 Aplysia californica | reverse complement strand
GTGAGAAAATGAGCTCTGTCTGTCTGGCAGGCTCCCCATGGGTACTATTCTGTAATGTGAGTGTTAGTGACGTCTATGGTAGGCCGCCAGACGTACATGGCATCGCTCGGTGCTCAGGAAATGAAATTACCACAATCGAAGAGGTCTGCAGGGAGTCAGAGAGGTCGAGGGGAGTTTTAAGTGCTGGAGGGTGGCCTTGCTATGCCTAAGAGAAACACTTTTCGGAAGGGGAGAAAAAGGCTGTAATTCGTTTGCTGAAAAGAAAGCTATTGACGACGTGTTCAGGGCGACAATAGTAACTCTATTTCACACGCCTCTTTCAGTAAAGATATGCACGTTAACACGATAACGGTCTTTAGGGCTGGGAAAAAGTTAGGCAGATAGGCAGAACCAACATAGGGAAAGAAAAGAAGTAGGGCTTAACAGTGGTGCCCATCAACCACCTGCTATCTCATACTGGCACATTAAGATTAAAGTAACACGTAAAAGAAAAGTCGAAGCAGCAGTGACCAGGTCAATGGTCAGTACGTCTATAAATAATGTCAAGGTCATCGACGGATGAAAAAAGACGGACAAAACTCGAAGATTAGGATCAACCAGACAACATCACCCTTTTAACCTGGGACAAACAGGACAGCCATGACAATTGTGTCAAAAAGATGGCTTTAATGATAACGAAAATACGACAAGACTAAGTCCGAGGATAGCAAAACGTCGGCACTACGGCGATAATAATATTATAATGACAGAAGCGCACTTTACAGTAAGGCAGAGTAATTGCTAGTTCTATAAAACGGTCTCAATCAAGATACCACGGGGCTTAAGGGGGCGCTTTGGAAGGGCTAGGAGAATCCTTCAATGCTGTTTATGGCTGGTAAATGGGACGGGGGAAGGGAGACTACCCTGTCATGGCTGAAAGGGCTACAGGAATTTACAGAGACCCTCAACGAAACCGCAAATAAAAATTAACCACAGATACTAGTTATATCGTCAAACCTTGATCTTTTCATGCTATAAATTGTGTGGTTTGAACATTCTAGGGCTTTGCTGTAAAAGAAAATTTTCAGTCTCAGAGACTATGCAGACCATTATGGTAAATGGTCATTTATCATCAGGGTCATTTTTCTGTCACGCCATTCCCCTGCCAGAGAAAGCACCAAATACTCATAAGACCAACAAGCTGGTAGGCTAGTCAGACATGACTGCTTCTAGAAAAAAGTATTTAAAAAAAACAAAAAACCCCAAAATAACAAACATAGTCAAACTAATCACCTATCAGAAAAGCCATAACAATAAACATGTACCATCGTCCCAGAGTTATGGCCGTTTTACAGCCGAAACGACCATGTAAACTACTCTATATCACATAAAGCAAATTACATCTCATCACTCCC
>NW_004798297.1:146817-147957 GCF_000002075.1 Aplysia californica | reverse complement strand
CTCACTCTCTCTCTCTCTCTCTCTCTCTCTCTTCTCTCTCTCTCTTGGTTCCTCACGCTGTCATTCCGTCTTTCTCGCTCTCCTCAACATTTAATCTGTGTAAATACACAATTGATGTTAAAAGACATGTAACACTTTATTTCGAAGCTGATTCAGAACTTGGTCCTGTTATTCCAATAGCGCTACACGCTGATAAACACGTTGATAGTTTAAATCGACACCGCCCCAGAAACCAATTCCCTAAGACCCATACACCACAGAGCATAAAAGTGGTGAAAACTCACAAATAGCCATACAGCTAACTGATGAGCCATGAAGCTCGTCAGGCAAACACGTTCGCTAATTCTGCGATAGGAGATATTTTACGCACCCATTAAACCAATTACAGAGATACTCAGTAAAATAATTTCCCCTCAAAGGAATGAAACTCGCGACTTCTTCTTACGACGCCAAAGCATTTAACAGCAACAACCCAGACGCCTATTTTTTTGCTAATTATACCTTATTTCGTTTAAGATGTAAAGAACTTATTGAAAAAAAACCCAACCCAATGCGCTACGCAAACTTGCAAATGCCATCTCCACGCTTGTTTTTGATGCACTTGATCTGAATTTCCATAACACAGTTTCTTCCTAAACGTAGTATCTTTAACTCAGTTTATCAGACTCATCCGTCAACGACCTCAGCTTGCACCAGATAAAGAGCTAGTCTTACGTGTTATAAATACCGGTACTTCGAAAGATTTCTCAAGTACAGGTCTTTTTTATCTTACTGAACAAGTTATAGGTGGAGCATCTCGTGCGTCGAGGTAAAAAAGAACAACTGCGATCTTTATCAACAATACCTGAAACATGGTAACTAAGCACACAATGGAGCAAACGTAAAAACAATAATTATTATCTTTTGTCAAGAGAGAAAACACAAATTGAACTAATGAGCGGTTTCTTTTGAAAGGTTTGGAAGCGTCCAAAAATATTTAGTCTTCGAGTCCAGGCATGTTAACGTGTTTGGATTGCCAGTCTCTACCCTATTCTGCCGTACAAGCCTGACTTTCCATCTGATTTTTGACACCCCGAATACTAAGCTTTACTACCTCGTTCAATTTTGAATCTAAATGATATTTGAGGAACAACCCCCCCC
>NW_004798297.1:141423-144406 GCF_000002075.1 Aplysia californica | reverse complement strand
CCGAACATCCCCCTTTGCAAACCTAACACCTCTCTGCTGCTAGAGTGCATGCTCAAGAACTTTTTAAATTGGCCATATTGAGCATTGACAGACATTAAATGCCAAACTTCAATAAACCAGACAGCATTAAGAGGGCAAAAATGACAACAAAAGTACACGATGGATGCTAAAAATAAGTCTTTGCACCCAGGAACTCCATTCACGGAAATCATTAATCTGATTAAAAATTCTGTTTTTGGAATTGTTCTCTTTTCGTCCCAGAGCAGCACTGTACAAAGAGTGTTACTGGGTCAGGTATCCCGCTGGGATCTCAACAATGAATGTGAGTGTCGGAGTTTGGCGTGGGCGGAAGTGACGTTAATGCCCAGTAGGAAACTCGTGTCTGTGCAGCCAGGTCTGATTTCTAGGCCAATAAACAAGAATGGACCGTGTCAGGCATAAAGTGGTTCAAAACTAAATTATTCATTACCCGAGTCAAGGGAGTTGATTCCCTACCAGTTCGTCTGTTCTAGATTCAGTTTGTTTTCTCATAATGTAATGGTAACTCACGAGTGTAGATAATTGTGAATGGTTTACATCCCCATTGACACAAATTAGATAATTTATTTACGAGTCAGGGAGTGTTTGACTCTGCCTATTAGGGCCATGCCAGGTTGAGTAGAATACTACACCCCAGTACAAAGTCAGAGCTACTCAATGACAATATTTTCCTCACAATGGACTTGGACTCTTAAGATCTTACTTCTTTCGAGCGTTAAGCGAAGAGCATAACGTCGGTGGAACCTGAAAATAGTCTTTAAAAAATATTTTGATATCACTCTGACTAGAAACTTCTGTTCTGTGTTTATATCCCGTACACAAATAGCAAAGTGCAAGGTTCCTTGAAGTACTCAAGCAAGCGATGCCATAACCAGGAGTCACACTGAAAAAAAAAACTAGGCAAAAAGTGTATAATTTCAGTGACAGGCACTCCCAAAATTTCCTGGACCATGTAATCAGATCTCATCCGCAGAATAAGGACTAAAATGTCATTTTCACTGCTTCGCATTGCCCACATAAGCAAACGTAAAAAGAAACACATTTATAAAACACTCTTTATAAAACAGTTTCTTTTTTCTTTTTAATCAATAAGGTACATGTAGTACTAGGAATCCACTCAATCTGTGTAAATGAAAAACAAATTAACCTACGCCAACCCTCCCCTTATTTTTTAGCTTGTTTGAACATTTTGACTACCATTGATATTCCCTAAAATGGAAACATTCTGACCCATGGAAATTAAATGACTTCACTCATCGTTGAGAATAGTACAGTTGATTCCAGTAATCAAATTTGCTGATTCCTTTCAAAGTTTCTTTCTACTCGCCACTCTGTAAACAGGTGTGAGTTATTTCAAGACCATACACAGAAGTGTTGGAAAGCTAAACCTTGGTCCGGGTCTTTCCTAAAAGATGAACATGCAAGTTACGCGGGTTGCTTGCTACCACAACATATCATATTACATTCGGTTCGGCCAGCTACGGCTAACAACTCGATTACTTCGTTAGATTGCTTGGGTTTTAATATTATGGCATGCATCTTACAAAAACATAGTGTGGCTTCACTAGCCACGATAACGTTACTGTCAAACATGTTTCGTCATCGTACAAACACATGTGGGTAACAGTATACTGATATTACAGGTGCTGAGGGGTTAAGTAATTTGTAAGTTTCCTGTAACATGGTACTGGCAGTCTGAGCTGCAGCTAGCAGGAGCTGGAAACAGACTTTAATCTAAAATACCCAGACCAGCAAGAAAGACTCCATTTTGGCATCAATATTAATTTCGAGATCAGGTGTTATCGTTATTATGAGAGTGTCTGAGAACCTGCATACGAATTCCAGGGTTATCAAAATAACTACTGGTCCGCCGTTTTACAGGGCGTCTCACGAGTAAACTACTGGGTAAAACATTTGTAGGAGCAACAATCTGGATTAGCTTTGTTACCACTGAGTACAAAAAAAAAATTCTAACTGTGAACGCAGCGATTCAAGCATCTCAATATGAATCGTGCTAGACTACGTCACGAGTGGTTTTGTTTTGAATCTCTTGGGGGCGCTCTAGACTGGGGGAAGGGGGGGGAGGCTTAGAACTAGAATCTATATGAAATGAGTGATGAATCGGGATGTCTCGCCTCCTAAATGACCGTAGAGATGATAGGGTCGTCAAAATTGTTTAAACTCACTTTCAAAGAGATGTTAATTTTTTTTTTAAACTGTACAAAAGTATGACAAGATCGTGGAACGCTCTTCGCTCAATATTTTTATCGCCTTTAACCTCGCTGTGAGCCCGGGTCTCTAATGCAGTCACGGGCTCTTCAAAGTTCAAACAGTTTACTTCTATGTACATGTGTCCTTTTCCAGATGTACAAAACGATTGCTTTGTTTGTGCACCGGTTCCCGTGAGACCACACTGGGGCATGGGAAAATCGCAGAGGTCTAACGCCGGATGATACAAAAGATTTCCCCTTTGCTCTCCGCGAGTAGTGCCACCGAAAATTATTGATACTTTTTAAATGTGTCAAAAAATTGTATTTGACAGCTTTCTTCAAATCCAAGTAGATTTGAATACTGATTAGTTTATTGTAATTGATATTAACACTTCTATCGATAAAAAGAACAAGGTAATAAAGGAGGCGGCCCAATTAATCCCTGCCTGTCAGGACTTAGCAAGACTGCGAGGGACTGAGGGGAACACAACATCCCAGCACACAGACGGAAATACAAGATATATAATACATTTCTTCAGTCGTTAGTCAGGCATGTGTTTTAAGCGTACTATAACAAAGAACTGCTTTATTATTCTCAAAAGGTTGCTTAATACTAGTGCTGCTTGTGTCTTGGTTTGAAGTGATCTCTGAGTACCTTTCTGTATATACTCGTATGTGTATGTGTATGTGTGTGTGTGTGTGTGTGTGTGTGTGTGTGTGTGTGTGTGTGTGTG
>NW_004798297.1:139367-140459 GCF_000002075.1 Aplysia californica | reverse complement strand
AGCCTCTCTGTCTGTCTGTCTGTCTGTCTGTCTGTCTGTCTGTCTGTCTGTCTGTCTGTCTGTGTCTGTGTCTCTCTCTCTGTCTCTCTCTCTATCTCTCTCTCACTTCGTCTCCCTCTCGCAACATTACTCTATCTCTTTCTATCTCTCTCTTAATCTATCTCTCTTCAAATGCTAAAGGGCAAAATGTAAAAAAAGTAACATAAATACATAGCTTTACATACTGTTGTGTATACTTTTATTTATACTTCCTCTGACTTGTTAGAGGTGTCTGGGTGTAGATATTTTACAGCCAGTGTTTCACTGGGGGGGGGGGTAGTTGAATAAGATATAGAATATGAACGGAGGAAGGGGTAAGCATATGGAGAAGGGAGTGAAAGGGAGCCTGATGATCAGATACTCAAATATTTTGCATCCACCTCGTAAGAAAACAAGCCAGAGGTGGATGACAAAAAGACAGAGAGAAAGAGGAAATAAGAAACATTACTGATATTTACTCCCTCCTCCTTTAAGCTTTCCCAGTGTCTCGCCCCTGTTTGTCCAGTTGAAGGAAAATAACGCAGACCGTCGAAGCATAAAAAAAGCTTACAATTGTGATAATGATCAGAAAACAAGAAACCCAATCCCCCGACCATCACATCCACGCCGACGTTGTAGTGCCGACATTTCTTTATAAAATCAAAGCGCCGGGTGGCACAATCATTCAGACGTAAGACACACACAAGTAACCTTTGTCTCTGCCTGGATGGTCCTGGACAAGTACAGACTCCCAGACATCCTCGACCCCCCCCTTCTCCCCCCTCACAAACACACAAACACACACACATACACACACACACACACACACACACACACACACACACACACACACATCCACCGTGGGCGTTTCTGTGTACATTCTTTTGGTACGACAAAGACTAAGAGGCTTCAGTTTCGATCTGGCTAAGTAGTGAACGCAGTTAATATTTTCTCTTTCCTGTTCTTTAAACTCTTTGCCGCTTTTTAATTTTTGTCTCCTCTTCCTTTGTGCAACTCTCTGTGTGAGACGCACACGTATACAAACACACACACACACACACACACACACACACA
>NW_004798297.1:135868-139004 GCF_000002075.1 Aplysia californica | reverse complement strand
CCCACACCCTTCTCTCTAACAGACTCTGCCGACTCATCTTTCAACCAAGGACAGTGACACCGAGCGGGCAAGTTGTTTCCCAAACGGGCCAGTCCCACAAAACAGCAGACAGAATAGTCTCTATAAATATTTGATCCACATTACATGTCTGAGCCGGTCCCCCCCGTGGGAGTCTGCGCCACGACCGCCGCGCATGTTTCTGAATAGTTCCAGGGGAACTAAAAGACCACACCACCCTTTAGTTTGCTCTTACTCAGCTACGCGTAATTTCTTGTATCGTAGTAGATTCTATACCTTTTCTGTTTACGCGTTGGCTTGAATCACGCTCCACAATTTTGCACAATACAAAAACGGGTATTATGCAGAAAGGATGTTTGCAGAACCATAATCATAAGGTATTTTCAATAAGGTTTTATGACCACTGAAATACCAGGGTTTCACGGTCACTTTGACTGAAAGATGGCCAAATAAGCGCCAAATGTCAACATATTTGATGAATAAACACCGGTCTAAATCAGGTAAATTCACATAACCGATCTACATATATGCCGTCAGCAAAATTCCTGCCAGAAAATGTCCCTAAGAAAAGATTCCCTGCAACAAGTTGTCTGCTGATTCGATGGGTGTAAAAATGCGAAATTGTACAGGTTTAAGCCCCTTCCAAAACAGTGAGGTTATGTCAGAAGCGGGGACTCCAATTTTAACGTCCATCACCTATAGCACTTAGCCAAAAGGGGGAAAATCGTGTAAAACGCCTTTCCTAGGGAGCCATCGTCGGACTGAGCTGAGTCTCGGACCCCCAAAGCCGCAAATGAAGTCTTGGCAGTTATCATAATACTTATTACTTCTATAAATCGAAGTGAAGCGCCTACAAACGTAGAAAACTGCAAGTTCCCCGTGCCCATCAAAGCGGTCACACGTGCTTATGAATTATTCCAGAGCTTGGAGCAAAAGCTAGTTATCATAGAACACCACGACTCTGGTAGAACACCCTGCCCGGGTGGTGCAAAAAGTGCATCGAGTTTGTGTTCTGTATTCTCTTTTCTTAACCCTGGAGTGAAGCAGACCGAGAAGGGCGGGCAACAACTCAAAGTAATTATCGTGTAAGGGATTCTTATGTAATTGTCTTACACCGCCACCGGCGCAGCGCACATCGTTTAAGAGATGGCATCCTTCCACTAATGTAGTCAGAGCCAACCCAGGCGAAGTGGGTTACTGCACCCCAGCATAAAGACGGGAATACTGGATATAACAGACATTTCGAAGATAGAATAGAACACATGTTTTTGCAAGCTGAGGCAGAAAAGTCTACCTTTATGTCACTGACGCCGTCGTGATACTGATAGGATTTAATTAAATTAAAGGATTGCGAGGGAAACCATTGTGACGCCAAAAATATAAAAGAGTAAATCTTAAGAGTAAATATTTCTCTAAAAGTTCATTCTTACATATTATGTTTAACTGTTATAAGCTGTTTCGTGCGAGTTTTGCGTTGTACTTTATGGCTGGTGATGTGGTTCAATAATAATATTGTTATTAAGTCATTTGTACTTCCCCAGATAAAGTTCAAATCATCTACCTGCCTTCTTTTGACCCTAACGTGAAAAGGTGTGAACTTGTCAAAGCTCCTTCAGACATTTACGGAAGTCCTCTGAAGCATATTCAGTCAACATAAAGTGCCTCTGAAATTACTATAGTTACTGAACATCACGACAGCGTAAGAAAGCGCATAGCGACGCGTAGCCTACTTCTGTGGTAAAACGAAAAGAAACTGAACGAATAGTACTATATAATTATACCGGTAGGTGTTAAACGCCACCATCAATACTACTTAAGGAAACGGGCTCCTTTCACCCTGCGTGTCAAGTCAGGGCCAACCGCCGGGCTGAGAAGGATACAACATCACAGCAGACAGACGGAGCTACTCGACCAAAAAAACAAAACAAAAAAGGCCACCGCGAATCGAAATCACGTCTTCAACTTGCGACAGCAAAGCGCCCAACCTCTACACCACTGAACAGACTCCCGGTTTGCACGAATAGCTTTATAGTATAGATAAAGTCACTAATGGTTATTACAATATCCTTGAAGTTAATAGCTCCCATGGACAGGATATCCTAAGGGTGTGGCAGCAAATTATAGACCGGTACTATTGATGAGACCAACGTACTTAGCACAATGTTCGACAAGGCCATGGCTTAAGGGCAAGGGTTATTATTCGCAGAATTTTATGACCCCAGCGGGAATCTCACTCCGCGCAGGCAGCGACTGTGAACAATGGTATCTGATTCTGATGGCCAGGTCACAAGAGGACAGAATTACTGAACGGAGTCATCGGGCCGAAAACCTGCTGGCTGGACTTTAATCAACGATAGAGGGTAGAGAACAAATGAAACGGATCTTTATACCTGATACATCATATTATTATGCCCAGTCCCAACAAGCAATACACTAAATCTAACCAAAAACTGATAGTCAGATGTATTATATTCGTTCCCCCCCCCCCTTTCCAAATCAACACAGTTTAGATCATTTATGAGTTGGTTGTTTCGACATTGCTATCAAGTTCAACCTGGGTTCCGTGGGATGCAGCATCATACATACACATACATACACAGACAGACAGACATACACACACATACATACACACAGACAGACACACACATACATATACATACACACGTACATACACACATACACACATACGTACACATACACACATATTACATATATACACACACCTAAATACACACACAGACACACACACATACACACAGACATACACAAACATACACACATATATACAAACATACATACACACACATACACATACAGACACACACATGTATACACACATACATACACACACATACATACACATAATAATATGTACTCACAAACACACACATACACACATACACACAGACACATACGCACAGACACATACACAGATATATACACACATAGACATACGAACATACAAACACACACGCACACACCTACATACGTATAAACACACACAAACATAATTTGTAGATGCGCGCGCACACATGCATACACGCACATACACACATGCACAAACATTCGCACACAAACACATGTAGATGCGTACCGATACACACACACACACACACAC
>NW_004798297.1:131335-133188 GCF_000002075.1 Aplysia californica | reverse complement strand
TCTCCCGTCTCTCTCTCTCTCTCTCTCTCTCTCTCTCTCTCTCTCTCTCTCTCTCTTATCTCTCTCCTTCTCCTCTTTGCGCCCACTCTGTGAGAAGTCCAAGGAATTTAAGAGATCGTTTGTTGTATACGGTTACTTTGATGCACTTTCATCCCGATTCCCCATCTCTGGAGTTCGCCAGGACTAGTGGGTTCAACGTAGCCTGCCTTCTGAGCAATCTGGCACTTGGTGAGTTTGAAAAACTGTTAAGTTGTACCAGCGTCTCTGGTGTAGCAATTCGGCATGCTGTATTCGCAAGCAGAAGACCTGAGTTCGATTCTCAATTTAACGAGTATCTCGATCTTTCTTCTGAGACGTTGTATCCCTCTCAGCCGAGTTGGCATTGACCGACCCTTATATTTTAAAGAAAAACTCCTCGTCCTAACAGTTTGTCCCAGCCGGAGGGGTCAAAGTAGCCTGTCCCATGAACTATAGAAAATGTGTCAACGGGGCTGAATAACACTTACATCGATACCTGCACTCACGTGATAATTGAGAAAATAATTGGGGGTGGGGGTGAGGGGGTCATTCTGCCAGCTCTTTGTGATGTTTATAAAAGTTTTATAACCCTGTGTGCACACTCATCATGATGTAAGATGGGCAATGCCTGTTCTTTCGCAACCAGAGCTGGATTGTGGCGTGGAAAGCTGTGAGTCGGATCGTAACGATGTATCTTTGAACTGGATATATCTGAAGAATATTTTGGGCTTGCTACCTTGGCTCAGTCAGGTCAAAGACACGCAATCTATTAGAAGGCCACTTCGAAAGCAGGCCCACTGTATTTCCAAGTGGTCTGAAACCAAACTAGCTAAAGAATCACTCTGAAAATAATATGTGTTTGTGTTGGTAACGTTTTCCAAACCACATGCCATTAAATATCTACAACCAAAGCAATACATCCCTTTCATTACAGTGAATAAAAATGAAAAAGTGAAATTTTCACCAGTCTCCAACTGGGCAAATGAAGAACGTTTTGAACCTTCGGAAGACCTTAACCTCAAAAGCTATCCACATTCTGCGCCGTAAAACCTTATACTATACTATAAAGCTATCCACATTCTGGGCGCGTGCACCGGAACTAATTAGAACTTTATCATTTTTTATAACTCTGTCTTTTCCTGCCCATGAGCTATTTTGATGAACTACAGCTCGCTAGGCAGTGCTGCAACATAAGGGAACTTTATAGACCTACGTTCGAAGCATAACGCCAGTCTGTAAACGCATGTCCTGTTCGCGGTGCGCATTTTTCAGGAAAACAAGATCGTTTATCTCGAATTCCCGCCTAATCTAGCGATCACAGACAAGGCCGCTTTACGAAAAGGGTCTTGACAAAGATCATTGAGTGCAAGAAAAAGGAAAAGCAGATACAGTATATGCACGCTTGAAAAGGGTGGGACGTGAGAGGAAACAAAAAGCGAATTTTAATCGACACGTGACTGCATTCATCTAAAAAGATTAGTTTTCACAGCACGTTAATTCGTTACAGCCGTGCCAATTTGGAGGATTGGGAAAAATAAGAAACGTGGTTTTAAAATTCAGAAAAGTACCGGTTCCGTTCAACGGTAATGGGACTGGAATGCACATTCAGCAAAACCCCAAAATGAATTTTCCTTCATTGATCTCGTAATCAAGTTTTTCCGCTTTTCTCGAAATACAAAACTAACTACTTTCACGATCGGCTTCTTACTAACCCGTGCAGCACACCGAACCCCTTTATTGGTCAAGTATTACTCCAGACTCTCACCTAAAGGTATGTAAACTACCACCACACTTTATGACTTGGAAACCTTTTCAAAAGTTGGGGAGGGTGGGGG
>NW_004798297.1:127006-130133 GCF_000002075.1 Aplysia californica | reverse complement strand
AGAGAGAGAGAGAGAGAGATGGAGAGGGAGGGGGGTGGGTCAGACTAGAAAGAGGGCAGGTGAATAAACCTCGTAAGTTTTAGACCAGTCTAAGCAAAGATAAGTAGACTGTGCTTCGTGAAAGTACTTTTCACCTTCTGCAGTTACAAATGTATTCTATTATTCTAATGATAAGTTCCTGGAGAATACAACCCTTATCATGCTAACTCGCCTTAAATCACAACTCAACCAATCACCACTCCGGGTTCGGTAATCTAGTGCCGAATGTTTGTATTAGAAGAAACGTTCGTCCCAGAGAGGGTGTTGGGTGTCTTCAGAAAAAAACCATTCCACCTCTGACCATTACCACAAAACGACTGTGCTGTGAGTGAGCTCCTACATATAAGCGAAAACAATTAATAATTATTATCTAAAGTATCTTTCACATCTCGATTTACTACCGGAGACGGACGTCGTTTTTGTTGGTTTTGTAGTGTGTTTCCTCTGTGGAGATGGTGGAAGGGGGGAGGTCGGTGCTGTTGGTACATGGGGCAAAAGGTCGGCACGGAAAGGAGCTCGTCAGAAGATACAAAGCCTAAAGAGAAATGCCATGCTAACGCCACAAATGTCGTTTGTGTGAATACCACATCGCTTGGAATTCAAACTATGGAAATCCGCAACACAGCCAACGTTGTTATTCTTAACAGTGCTCATGTCCGTGAGAGAGAGCGAGAGAGAGGGAGAGAGAGATAGAGAGAGATAGAGGGAGATAGAGGGAGATAGAGGGAGAGAGGTAGATAGACAGACAGATAGACAGACAGACAGGCAGACAGGTAGACAGAGAGAGAGAGAGAGGGGGGGGATAAAGAGAGCGACAGAGCACAAAAAAATAAACTCTCCAGGTCTAAAGACATGCATATCGTAATTGTTTAATGTGTGATAACGAGAGAGGTCACGCCTTGATAAAACGCAAAGAATTTCCACAAAGGAGCAATAACTTCTTCGAGCAAATGAATCTGGAGCAATGTGTGAGCTTACAATATTATGCGCAATGAATGAATTTGACAGGCATGGGGGAAAAAGGGGTAGAATACCACAGTTATTCTCACAAGCTGTTTCTGATATTTCTCCTCTTCAAACGTAATTTTCTTATCCAAACTTTCTCGAAACTTAAAATGGTTGAGCTTTACGCCCCTCTGCAACAAAAGTTGAATATTCTAAGAAGACAAACACGACACAAAGCCATTTCCCGACAGAAAGTAGACGGTATTTTGTGACACAAAGCTATTTCCCGACAGAAAGTAGACGGTATTTTGTGACACAAAGCTATTTCCCGACAGAAAGTAGACGGTATTTTGTAACACAAAGCTATTTCCCGACAGAAAGTAGACGGTATTTTGTGACACAAAGTTATTTCCCGACAGAAAGTAGTATGACGGTATTTTGTGACACAAAGCTATTTCCCGACAGAAAGTAGTATGACGGTATTTTGTGACACAAAGCTATTTCCCGACAGAAAGTAGACGGTATTTTGTGACACAAAGCTATTTCCCGACAGAAAGTAGTATGACGGTATTTTGTGACACAAAGCCATTTCCCGACAGAAAGTAGTATGACGGTATTTTGTGACACAAAGCTATTTCCCGACAGAAAGTAGTATGACGGTATTTTGTGACACAAAGCTATTTCCCGACAGAAAGTAGTATGACGGTATTTTGTGACACAAAGCTATTTCCCGACAGAAAGTAGTATGACGGTATTTTGTGACACAAAGCTATTTCCCGACAGAAAGTAGACGGTATTTTGTGACACAAAGCTATTTCCCGACAGAAAGTAGTGTGACGGTATTTTGTGACACAAAGATATTTCCCGACAGAAAGTAGTATGACGGTATTTTGTGACACAAAGCTATTCCTATGGGCAAAGCTTAACCCAAACCTAAACCACCGGTGAGGTGCTGATTCCAGTTCACAATTATTATTCGACGAGTTTATTTCAGGCTTTTTGCCCTTTTAGTTTGATCTTATCGGAAAATGAACGTGAAATTGGAGGTACCCCTTCTTAACCCTCCACTCAAAGCTGAAAGGAGCCTAAAACCAAACGAAAGCTTCATTAGCTGTCCGACACCCCCACAAAGATAAGGCAAACAAAACGCTCCCAGTCGTCATTTCTTTCATGACTCTCCCATCACAACATCAGAGGTGTCTGATAACAATGACGACCAAGAATTTCGAGAATGCGCTGAATGTAAACCGGTCAGGATGCCCTGGCTGTTGCATAAAAGGTGGGGACGAGATGGTCATCCGGTGCACTCGACTATTTCAGTTTTGATGACCATTTTTCAGACGTTTGGATTCACTTGGATTGAATTCATACCTCTACACGCCATTTTCAATTACACTGAATGTCTTGATTTAAAAAAGGAAATGTTACCGCTCCCCCCCCCCCCTGTCCTTCTGCTGTAGCCGGGAGTAAGGACTGAGGGAGGATCATCATCTTATGAAGGCGGGGGGGGGGGTGTTCTGTGTCTGCTTGTGTGTCTTGTGTGTGTGTGTGTGTGCATGTGCAATTGTGTGTGTGTGTGTGTGTGTGTGTGTGTGTGTGTGCATCTGTGTGCTCGTGTGTGTGTAAGAGACCATTTAAGTACACGTCTATGTACTCACTTGCACGTTCCTTCTCGGTCATGCTCGCCCTCGGCAGCACTGAACTTCTCATTGACCTCCTTGCACTGGGTCTGGACCACTCTCATGTCCTGAGGCATTATACATTCTGACACAGCACCTGGGGAAGACACACACAAAGGACAGGGGATCAGTTCTGTGTCCAACTCTGGTCAAGTTCTACAACTGCACGGTGTAAGACTCCGTGATACGACACTTTTCATAATGATGCAAGGTGGAGTCTCCTATAAACAGTCAAACTACTGTGCCAAGAATAAGATTCGAATTTATTCAACTTGTCCACAAAATGTAGGTCTCGAATAATATCTTGTTTATATGATCTCGGTACATACCTAAAACATGTCATCCTGCATCCACCACACCACCAAATCCATCCCTTTTAGAAGCAATCCACCTCTTTCTCCGGTTTTTTTTCTCTTTCACTCACTCTCTCTCTCTCTCTCTCTCTCTCTCTCTCTCTCTCTCTA
>NW_004798297.1:119160-126440 GCF_000002075.1 Aplysia californica | reverse complement strand
AGACACACACACACACACACACACACACACACACACACACACACATACACACACACACACACAAACACATACACACACAAAAATAGCGCGTCCACCGACACTGTTGATAATCTCATAGGTTTCTTGGCAATATCGCAGTAATAAATCACGAGCTGAGTATTTGCATCAGCGCCAAATCCTGGCAACTACGGCGGGCTGTCATGTCATTACGATAAACGGCATCGACCCAGACCAACAAAATCTTTCTCCTTTTTGGTTCATGTGGTTACCGTAGGTCTACCAGAATACATCGGTGACCAACCCTTGAGCCAAAATTTTAACGCACTGCACGAGTCAAACAGACTTAATTCTGCATCAATTCTATCTAGATCTAGATTATGTAAAACAGATATTGTATTTACTGGTGTCTGTGTTGTAGCAGTTGAGTGCTTGTTTGTTTTTTTGCCTGCAGAAGACCCTAGTCTTTCTGCGGGGACGTTGTATTCCTCTGTGCACGGTTTTGGTCTGACAGGCAGGGTCGAAGCCTGCCTGCTGAATGATCTGAATCATGTCGATAGGGGCATAAAAGCACCTGCATTTAAAAAATAACCCAGATAATATTATTATATTTATATTTTCCTTATTGGAACTACTGTTTCATCCTTTCATATTAATATCTGTTTATACGTCCAAACACTATGAACGGAATCCTTTATTAACCCCTGTCTCATAATAATATTATTTGGATGCAACAATGTTAGTAGCTGGAGGTGTGGAAAATACTAGTCTAGTGATAATGGGTCAACAGATATCTTTCTGGCCCATAACAAGGGTTAGAGAGGCAGCCGCTGATTCCATTGTAAGTTGCATTGCTTCAATTTTAACATTTACACGCTATCTTTTCCATTTTATTCATTCATCAAATCTCTAAAAATAATTGTTGTTACCATGTTAGGATATTTCCACTATCTTTGTGTAAACGGAAACCTATTTGACAATAAAACCGATCGAGGCAAAAGGTGGAAACAATATATCATTATAATCTGTTTTTCAATGTACATGTGTTACACCTCAAACAATACCATTTGGAATATTTAGGAGGCGGGCTTCGACACTGCCTAATATAGCTAGATCTATCAGGGCGTACCCGGGCTGAGGGTAATACACTGTCCCTGCACAGGATTTTCTCCCTCCCTCCCCCCTCTCTCTCTCTCTCTCTCTCTCGCTCTCTCTCTCTCTCTCTCTCTCTCTCTCTCTTCCCCCATTTTCTCGCTGTCTCTTTCTTTCTTTCTCTCTCACTCTGATGTTACCCACTCACACGCATCTTCGGGGAGTATTCAACAGCGCGATGATAGAGAGCAACAAGAAACAGGCACTTAGGAATACGTCTTCGTTTACTTGAAAGGTATCAGGTCCTGGCTCGTGTTCAAGAGAAACGTGTCACAGTCAGTGGATTCATTCTGTAGGCATTGGTTATCTAAGAAGAGAGAGAGGGGGAGAGAGAGAGAGAGAGAGAGAGAGAGAGAGAGAGAGAGAGAGAGAGAGAGAGAGGGAGAGAGATATGGGGGGGGGGAAAGAAAGAGAGGGAGCGAGAGACGTGTCAGATAATGAGAGAAATACAGGCAGACAGAGAAATAGAGACAGGGTAAGGAGATATAAATTAGTCATCGTGTATCTGATAAGGAAAACAAAGAGAAACGTAGACTACGACTTCAATCAACAATAAATCGGCGCAAAAGGCAAAAAATAACAAGTCAAAGTATCAATTTTAAAATGATGCACCTGACCAAAAAAAAAGAAGGAAAAAAAGAAATAAACAACGTCGGGCACTGAGTGCTTTAGGAAATCAAGACAACAGACAGGAACGGCGGAGAGAAAGTGAAGATAGGCATAGAACCTTCCATAGGGGCTTGCCCGTCGTCTGCGAAGAGGTTAAAGAGATTTGCAAGACTGAAACTGAAGAGAAGGAGCGACGCAAAGGATCGTAGAATGTATAAAATATCCATTACAAAAAGCCCTCACACCTCTTTTACCGCGTTCACCCCCGCAATCATCTCCCACCAAGTACAACAGAACGTCTAGAAGATTGTGTATATCACTAGAAAGTGCAAAGTAACGACCGCCGTCTGGTACTGGTATCAACTACAGAAAGATTGTGTCACACATCACGCGATTTTGGGAGATGCCAATTGGGGATAAAATCAAAGAACGTTTTACGAAGTCACTCTGTGGGTGTGTGTGTGTGTGTGTGTGTGTGTGTGTGTGTGTATGTGTGTGTGTGTGTGTGTGTGTGTGTGTGTGTGTGTGTGTGTGTGTGTGTGTGTGTGTGTGTGTGTGTGTGTGTGCTAGTACGTGTTTGTGAGTTTGTTAGTCTTGGGGGGGGGGGGGGGGGGGATTATACGAGCTGGAAAATTACACCTGTTCTGAATTCAGGGTAGCCGTAGATAGCTTCGAAAGGGGTGGCGTGAGGAGGGGTGGGGTGGGGGGATCTGTTTCGTCAGATCGTTACTATCATCATCACTGTAGTAGAGACAGCGTCATAAATATTCAATAAACTGATAGGAAGGAAGCGACATTATCCTTCGTGAGAGGATCTGCTGACCCACGTTCTCCGTTGAAAGACGTCAAATTGTCCCCCCAGGGGTTGTCTGTTGTCTGAGTCCTTCTGCTAGAAGAGTTCTCAATCGATAAACCAATTACGATTGTTTTTTCTACACATCAGACCAGTTCGTGCATTAATTCACCTGCTGGTTATCATTATTTCTCAAAAGATACTTAACTTTTTTTCCGGCCTCTGTCACTGTGCGGTGTCGAGGATGAAGCAAACGTCTTTCTCCTGATTGTTGTATTGCCAGTTGCCTGATTATGTTGTTTTTGGCTGGTGTTATTAATTTTACTACCCCTTTCCATATTTTAGTGGGCGTTCCCCTACCTCTGCTTCTGTCTTATTTCTTGTTGTAAGCTCTCACTGCTATATGTGAGGCATCGTGGTGGAATCAGGCTCTCGTCAAAACAATCAAAGTGAAGAAACTTGCATTTTTCCTCAGGTTTGTGAATTTGTATCAGATCTTTGTTTTTTGGCTCGTCACCTTTCATGCCTATTAAGGAACTATTTCTGTGAGGATTTTTTTCTGAAAAACGTTGATTAAAAGCCCAAAAAATGTAAATTTTCTGTTACCACCGACTCTTAAGTTAAGGAAATAACTAATCTTTGGCGGCCATTTTCTCACTAATTTTACCTCTGAAAACAGGTAACCCCTCCTCCTTCATTTGCTAATATCTCGACTTGTATTCAAGATAAATGGATATTTTTTTTTCATCTAAATAAAAACAAGTGAACAAGCTTTAAGATGATACCAATAACTCTACATGCCCAAAAATTGACGAGAGCCTGATTCCACCACGCTGCCTCACATATAGTCAGGTGGTAGTCTTGTTAAGTGCGCGCTCATATGACCTTTTGCAGTTGTGAGCGCTGTAAAACCTCTACTAAAACTGTTAGGTGCACAAATCATAAATTAATTCTTTGTTTGTCTTTGTATTTGACGACACATTCCAAACAACCAGATCTCGACGTCAATGTACTCAAAACACTGTTTGGTGTCCTCGCTTCGCACAATTGATCACAGAGCTAACAGTTTCCATTTTGTATGAGGCTGTGTCTGCGCCCAGATCAGGTCAACTGATATACGGTGACATTCGAGGGTCACTAATGGGACCGAAAACATTGCCGGTGGTTTGTGTAGTCTATTTGCTCGCTGCACGCTATGCAATTCAGCATTATATTATAGATTTCTTTTCCGCAAATGTTATTGCTATAAACTTTTGTTCTGGTGTCTGTTCTATTTTGTTTCGGTTTTTGTTTTTGGTTGTCTCTTTGCCGGGGGGGGGGGGGTTGTTGTTGTTTGGTTTGGTTCTTTTTATCTTTTTTTTCGTTTCTATCGGGTTTTCTGGGAAGGGGCACGGCTGAGTTTTTAGAAATTTCTTTCTCTTTCTCTTTCTCTCTCTCTCTCTCTCTCTCTCTCTCTCTCTCTCTCTCTCTCTCTCTCTCTCTCTCTCTCTCTCTCTCTCTCTCTCTCTCTCTCTCTCGTTCCCTTCCACGAATCATATAAGCATACAAGACCCCATATTCCATTTCCATCACCCATGCCAAGACACACGAGGACAAGCTCAAAACCTTTCCAGCATTTCCTCAGCCCCAAGACCTTAATGAGTAAAAACAGCAACAATAATACAACGGAAATATAAACTCGACCAGCATCGTCAATCATCAACATCATAACACCCCTCTTTCCCCCCATTTGCGCCTTTCCCCCTCTATCTTAGGCATGGTGGCTTTCAGGATCATTAAATGCATAGTCAATGTCGAGTTGGATCCTTTGAGGCACTTGTTCGCTAAGATCATGTTCGGGAAACAAAAACTCTCTAAAGAAGCAGACAACACCAGAGGTCCTGCCAACCATCGTAGACAATAACGGGAAACAAAGGCCTCGACAGAAAGCAGTGCAAAAGTAGCGACTCTCAAACACGACACTATAGTGGTGCCAATCTTGGCTGGTACTTCTGCTCGGTCATTGCCGTCTGTCATCGACTCCCCGAGTTCATCTCATCAGCTAACTCCTTTTATTGTGTCCCGAGGGCTTACCGGGTGGGCAACAGCGCTAAATTGTAATGAAATTGCCCCGAGGTACCCACGAGATGGCGGACATGGGTATATCAAGGCTAGACGCAACCAATTATTCCTCAATACTCAAAAGACAACATCAACTACCACAGAAGAGAAAAACTGTGAGAAATACTATTGCAGATTTTTGACAGTTTGTTTACGCAAGAAGCGAACAATACATACAAGTACAATAGTTGCCCTGACGACCGTCTCTTCCTAAATATTTCCCAGGGTCGTATCTTTTTTCTTTCGACCCGTATGAATTACTTACAATTTTAGTCTGCTATCACCTGGAAAAAGGGTCGATTGTTGAATAAATAGCTTGCGTAAAATTTGGACCGGATAGGGTAAAATAGTTAATCTACCCTCCTAATTAATACTTTTAACAGGGCGTTATTGGGGAATTGATTGATATTATTGTTATTATATAACACTTTGTGAACTCATCCTTTTCCTATAACCCTAAATGGATAAATGTTCTTGCCCATAGTTCGATGTTGATCAGAGCTGCTTTCGCCTGCCTGTCGCAGGCCACTATTTATACGTCTAGGCTAGTCTTTACTTTTATCCGCCGCTTATACCCTTTTGGGTGAGGCGGAAGTCTAGACTAATACACATAATAATCTGTAAAATTAGCGCCAGGATGCAGCCCAGCTAGGGGATCAAACCTAGACTTTTATCCACTTGTCCGTCAACAAGGATCAAATAGGCGATGCGTGAGAAGCCTTCTTTTATTTTGATAGCACGATCCCTTAATGTCCAGGCGTGAGTGGCATGTATTTGCGAGTGGCAAGCGTTGACTGGCTTGGCAAAGGACAGAGAGAGGAACGACAAAAAAATGTTGCCTTTACGCTGTCACGTGATCCATGGGGTCAATGCCTCCAAGATAGGCTAGACTCTCAATCAGCTTTGTCATTCGTTCTTTTGGGGGGGGGGGTTCTTTTTTTTTGTCCATATCAAAGTCACGCAAAGCGAAATTGCCTTGTGTTGAGGAAGAGGTTGAAAACGACCATATCATCGCGTGAAAGTTAAAAATTTGAATCCGAGTACGCCCAAGCCTTTTCTTATAGCCCGCGACAAATTTTGATCTCTGCCAGGATGTCTGTTTCCTGCCCATAAAATGGTTGTGTCGTGTAATATATAGATTTAATGCCACAACAATTTAAAGTTAATAAAGAAGCAGAACCTACGAATTTAATGTCAATCTCCGATAGAACTAAACCAAATGGTTAGAGAGCCACACGATTTGACCCCGGAAGATCTGCTCCCTTGTCCAGCATGAGACCAGTAGAACTAACGGGTGGGCCTCATAAATAGAGGACAGCAAGTAGAATTCCACATGCACTTTTTGCACTATTGAGTTGGAGTTTTAAAAGACAAAACGGAAAGGAGGAGGAGGAGGAGGTGAATGAGGAGGGGGAGGAGAGAGGCGGAGATGGAGGAGGAGGAAGAGAGACAGAAAGGGGGGGCTGTAGGAGGGGGACACACTGCAGTTGTTGGGGGTGATGACGGAGCAGAAAGGAAAAAGGGGAGGGGATAGCAGGGGGGAGGAGGTGATAACAGGAGTGGTAACTGATATACCACAACATGTCTTTCGACGTAAGACGCAATAATGAAAGCCGCACAAGTCACCATTTCAAGCCCCACACCTTTGAACCGAGGACACGAAATACGTTGCAACAGCTTTTATCCCTATCTCCTTAGAGAAAACATTCAGCCAGGCTTCCAGTTACCTGAGTAGGTCTCAGTAAATAGACTGAGATGATAAAAAAGACTATCTTACAATCACATCATGTTGTAACTTCAATGGGTAGTTCTTTTGAACTTGAACGGAAGCAAAGCGCTTCGCTGGCGGTGCTAGTAATTTGGTTTCCCCTCTTGATAAACGAAGTTGTGAGTACTGTGCTAGGGTTCTTACTGTTGTACTATTAGTTTATTTATGAACCATCTCAGCAAAGAACTGTACTTCTAAGCAAACCAACCCCTTCCCCACCCTCTCCTATACGTTTCAGGAGTATTGGGAATCTTGATCTCCCACTATCCCTCCTCCGCCCCCCCCCCCAACAAAAAAGAAAAAACCCAAACAAGCAAAACAAAACAAAAACAATAAAGAAAAACAAACAAAAAACAAAAACCCAACCAAGAACCAGTCAATTCTGCTTGGATTTCGAATCCGTCACATTGACACTGCAGGCCAGCATTGTACCAAATATGCTACTATACGCGAACATGGTCCACCTAAAACTTAACTAGATCTCATTAACGGAAGTCCGCGAAGGGTCATCCCTCAATTAAAAAAGGTCAACTAAAGAGAGGTCGTGACCTCAAAGTTGCTGGGCCTCGTGCTGACTGCTGTCACGGAAACGGCGGAAGAGGTCTTTTGTCTGATGAGCAGGGTAGTTGATTAAACTTGTCGAGAGCTTCCACTCCATCTTCTCAGAGGCACTTGCAAACTTTTCCACGAGAGCTCGGACTGAGAGCTGAAAGTGACAGGACCCACCGATCACAGATGTGATGGAAGAGATGGGGAGAGTGCAAATGGAAAAAGGACATTCAAAACGGAACGAAATGTGTTCTGCCTTTGGACCAAACCATTGTTTGGCTACCATGGCGGCGTAAACCTTAAATGTTACCG